>NW_028274825.1:1832094-2137443 GCF_037043125.1 Eumetopias jubatus
AGAAATGGAAGGAAAACTTCCAAACTCATTTATGAGGCCACCATTACCTTGATTCCAAAACCAGACAAAGATCCCATCAAAAAGGAGAATTAGAGACCAATATCCTTGATGAACATCGATGCAAAAATTCTCACCAAAATACTAGCCAAGAGGACCCAACAGTACATGAAAAGGAGTATTCACCATGACCAAGTGGGATTTATCCCTGGGCTGCAAGGCTGGTTCAACATCCGCAAATCAGTCAACGTGATCAAATACAATAACAAAAGAAAGAACGAGCATCATATGATCCTCTCAATAGATGCAGAAAAAGCATTGGACAAAGTACAGCACCCTTTCTGGATCAAAACTCTTCAGAGTATAGGGACAGCGGGTACATACCTCAATATCATAAAAGCCATCTACGAAAACCCTACAGCGAATATCATTCTCAATGGGGAAAAGCTGAGATCTTTTCCCCTAAGGTCAGGAACGCGGCAGGGATAGCCAATCTCAACACTGCTATTCAACATAGTATTAGAAGTCCTAGCCACAGCAATCAGACAACAAAAAGTAATCCAAGGCATCCAAATCGGCAGAGAGGAAGTCAAACTCTCACTCTTTGCAGATGATATGAAACTTTATGTGGAAACCCCAAAAGACTCCACCCCAAAACTGCTAGAACTCACACAGCAATTCCGTCAAGTAGCAGGCTATAAAATCAATGCACAGGAATCAGTGGCATTCCTATACACCAACAACAAGACAGAAGAGAGACAAATCAAGGAGTCGATCCCATTCACAACTGCACCCAAAACCAGAAGAGACCTAGGAATATATTGAACCCAAGAGGCAAGGGATTTGTACTCAGAAAACTACAAAATACGCAGGAAAGAAATTGAAGAAGACACAAAGAAACGGAAAAACGTTCCATGCTCATGGATTGGGAGAACCAACATTGTGAAGAGGTCAATGCTACCTAGAGCAATCTACACATGCAATGCAATCCCCATCAAAATACCATCCACTTTTTTCCACGAAATGGAACAAATAATCCTAAAATTTGAATGGAACCTGAAGAGACCCCGACTAGCCAGAGGAATATTGAGAAAGAAAAGCAAAGCTGGCGGCATCACAATTCTGGACTTCCAGCTCTATGACAAAGCTGTCATCATCAAGACAGTATGGTACTGGCACAAAAACAGACACATGGATCCATGGAACAGAATCGAGAGCCCAGAAATGGACCCTCAACTCTATGGTCAACTTATCTTTGACAGAGCAGGAAGGAATGTCCAATGGCAAAAAGAGAGTCTCTTCAACAACTGGTGTTGGGAGAATTGGACAGCCCCATGCAGAAGAATGACACTGGACCATTTCCTGACACCACACACAGAAGTAGACGCCAAATGGTTGAAAGACCTCAATGTGAGACAGGAGTCCATCAAAATCCTAAAGGAGAACACAGGTAGCAAGCTCTTCGACCTCAGCCGCAGCAACTTCTTCCTAGAAACATCACCAAAGGCACGGGAAGCCAGGGCAAAAATGAACTATTGGGATTTCATCAAGATAAAAAGCTTTGGCACAGCAAAAGAAACAGTCCACAAAACCAAAAGACAACCGACAGAATGGGAGAAATTATTTGCAAATGACATATCAGATAAAGGGCTACTATCCAATATGTATAAAAACTTATCAAACTCAACACCCAAAGAACAAATAATCCAATCAAGAAATAGGCAGAAGACATGAACAGACATTTTTCCAAAGAAGACATCCAAATGGCCCACAGGCACATGAAAAAGTGCTCAACACGGCTCGGCATCAGGGAAATCCAAATCAAAACCTCAATCAGATACCACCTCACACCCGTCAGAATGGCTCAAATGAACAAGTCAGGGAACGACAGAGGTTGGCAGGGATGTGGAGAAAGGGGAACCCTCCTACACTGGTGGTGGGAATGCAAGCTGGTGCAACCCCTCTGGAAAAGTGTATGGAGGTTCCTCAAACAGTTATAATTAGAGCTACCATTCGATCCAGCAATTGCACTCCTGGGTATTTACCCCAAAGATACAAATGTAGGGACCCGAAGCAGTACGTGCACCCCATTGTTTATAGCAGCAATATCCACAATAGCCAAACGGTGGAAAGAGCCAAGATGTCCATCGACAGATGAATGGATAAAGAAGAGGTGGTATATATATACACAATGGACTATTACGCAGCCATCAAAAGGAATGAGTTGTTGCCATGGACAACGACGTGGATGGAACTGGAGGGTCCGACGATTAGTGAAATAAGTCAATCAGAGAAAGACATGTATCATATGACCTCACTGATATGAGGGATTCTCAATCTCAGGAACAGAGTGAGGCTTGCTGGAGTGGTCGGGGGGGGGATGGGGTGGCTGGGTGATAGACATTGGGGAGGGTATGAGCTACGGTGAGCGCTGTGAATTGTGTAAGACTGTTGAATCACAGATCTGTACTTCTGAAACAAATAACGCAACATATTTTAAGAATAAAGGAAAACAAGGAGACAGCAGGAGAGGAAGAATGAAGGGGAGTTAGTGAGAGGGGGAGACGGACCAGGAGAGATGATGGATTCTGAAAAAAAATCCGAGGTTTCTAGAGGGGAGGTGGGTGGGTGGATTGGTTTGACTGTTGATGGTTATTAAAGAGGGCACATTCTGCATGGAGCACTGTGTGTTAGGAACAAACAATGAATCATGGGACAGTACACCAAAACAAATGATGTAGTACATGGTGATTAACAAAGCCATAAAAAACAAAGACTGTAATAAGAGATGAAGAAGGACACTATATCCTACTTAAAGGGTCTATCCAACAAGAAGATCTCACAATTGTAAATATCTATGCCCCGAACATGAGAGCATCCAATTATATAAGGCAATTAAGAAGAAAAGCAAAGAAACACATTGACCACCATACAATCATAGTGGGGGACTTTAACACCCCCCTGACTGAAATGGCCAGATCATCTAAGCAAAAGATCAACAAGGAAAGAAAGACTTTAAATGACACACTGGACCAAATGGACTTCACAGACATATTCAGAACGTTCCATCCCAATGCAACGGAATACACATTCTTCTCTAGTGCCCATGGAACATTCTCCAGAATGGATCACATCCTAGGTCACAAATCAGGTCTCAACCGGTACCCAAAGATTGGGATCATTCCCTGCACATTTTCAGACCACAATGCTTTGAAACTAGAACTCAATCACAAGAGGAAAGTGGGAAAGAACTCAAATACATGGAGGCTAAAGAGCATCCTACGAAAGAATGAATGGGTCAACCAGGAAATTAAAGAAGAATTTAAAAAGTTCATGGAAACCAATGAAAATGAAAACTCAACTGTCCAAAATCTTTGGGATACAGCCAAGGCAGTCCTGCGAGGAAAGTATATAGCAATACAAGCCTTTCTCAAGAAACAAGAAAGGTCTCAAATACACACCCAACCCTACACCTAAAGGAGCTGGAGAAAGAACGGCAAATAAAGCCTAAACCCAGCAGGAGAAGAGAAATCATGCAGTTCAGAGCAGAAATCAATGAAATAGAACCCAGAAGAACAGTAGAAGTGATCAACGGAACTAGGAGCTGGTACTTTGAAAGAATTCACAAGATTGATACACCCCTGTCCAGGCTGATCAAAAAGAAAAGAGAAATGACCCAAATCAACAAAATCATGAATGAAAGAGGAGAGATCACAAACAACACCAAAGAAATACAAACAATTATAAGAACGTAATCTGAGCAACCCTAGGGCAGCAAATTCCATAACCTGGAAGAAATGGGTGCATTCCTAGAGATGTGTCAACTAACAAAACTGACCCAGGAAGAAATAGAAAACATGAACAGTCCTATAACCACGAAGGCAATTGAAGTAGTCATCAAAAACCTCCCAAGAAACCAAAGCCCAGGGCCAGATGGTTTCCCAGGGGAATTCTATCAGACATTTAAAGAAGAATTAATACCTATTCTCCTGAAACTGTTCCAAACAATAGAAATGGAAGGAAAACTTCCAAACTCATTTATGAGGCCACCATTACCTTGATTCCAAAACCAGACAAAGATCCCATCAAAAAGGAGAATTAGAGACCAATATCCTTGATGAACATCGATGCAAAAATTCTCACCAAAATACTAGCCAAGAGGACCCAACAGTACATGAAAAGGAGTATTCACCATGACCAAGTGGGATTTATCCCTGGGCTGCAAGGCTGGTTCAACATCCGCAAATCAGTCAACGTGATCAAATACATTAACAAAAGAAAGAACGAGAATCATATGATCCTCCCAAGAGATGCAGAAAAAGCATTGGACAAAGTACAGCACCCTTTCTGGATCAAAACTCTTCAGAGTATAGGGACAGCGGGTACATACCTCAATATCATAAAAGCCAGCTACGAAAACCCTACAGCGAATATCATTCTCAATGGGGAAAAGCTGAGATCTTTTCCCCTAAGGTCAGCAACGCGGCAGGGATAGCCACTCTCACCACTGCTATTCAACATAGTATTAGAAGTCCTAGCCACAGCAATCAGACAACAAAAAGTAATCCAAGGCATCCAAATCGGCAGAGAGGAAGTCAAACTCTCACTCTTTGCAGATGATATGATACTTTATGTGGAAAACCCAAAAGACTCCACCCCAAAACTGCTAGAACTCACACAGCAATTCCGTCAAGTAGCAGGCTATAAAATCAATGCACAGGAATCAGTGGCATTCCTATACACCAACAACAAGACAGAAGAGAGACAAATCAAGGAGTCGATCCCATTCACAACTGCACCCAAAACCAGAAGAGACCTAGGAATATATTCATCCCAAGAGGCAAAGGATCTGTACTCAGAAAACTACAAAATACGCAGGAAAGAAATTGAAGAAGACACAAAGAAACGGAAAAACGATCCATGCTCATGGATTGGGAGAACCAACATTGTGAAGAGGTCAATGCTACCTAGAGCAATCTACACATGCAATGCACTCCCCATCAAAATACCATCTACTTTTTTCCAGGAAATGGAACAAATACTCCTAAAATTTGAATGGAACCAGAAGAGACCCCGAATAGCCAGAGGAATATTGAGAAAGAAAAGCAAAGCTGGCGGCATCACAATTCTGGACTTCCAGCTCTATGACAAATCTGTCATCATCAAGACAGTATGGTACTGGCACAAAAACAGACACATGGAACCATGGAACAGAATCGAGAGCCCAGAAATGGACCCTCAACTCTATGGTCAACTTATCTTTGACAGAGCAGGAAGGAATGTCCAATGGCAAAAAGAGAGTCTCTTCAACAACTGGTGTTGGGAGAATTGGACAGCCCCATGCAGAAGAATGACAGTGGACCATTTCCTGACACCACACACAAAAGTAGACTCCAAATGGTTGAAAGACCTCAATGTGAGACAGGAGTCCATCAAAATCCTAAAGGAGAACACAGGTAGCAAGCACTTCGACCTCAGCCGCAGCAACTTCTTCCTAGAAACATCACCAAAGGCACGGGAAGCCAGGGCAAAAATGAACTATTGGGATTTCATCAAGATAAAAAGCTTTGGCACAGCAAAAGAAACAGTCCACAAAACCAAAAGACAACCGACAGAATGGGAGAAATTATTTGCAAATGACCTATCAGATAAAGGGCTACTACCCAATATGTATAAAAACTTATCAAACTCAACACCCAAAGAACAAATAATCCAATCAAGAAATAGGCAGAAGACAGGAACAGACATTTTTCCAAAGAAGACATCCAAATGGCCCACAGGCACATGAAAAAGTGCTCAACACGGCTTGGCATCAGAGAAATCCAAATGAAAACCTCAATGAGATACCACCTCACACCCGTCAGAATGGCTCAAATGAACAAGTCAGGGAACGAAAGAGTTTGGCGGGGATGTGGAGATAGGGGAACCCGCCGACACTGGTGGTGGGAATGCAAGCTGCTGCAACCCCTCTGGAAAACAGTATGGAGGTTCCTCACACAGTTGAAATTAGAGCTACCATTCGATCCAACATTTGCACTCCTGGGTATTTACCCCAAAGATACAAATGTAGGGACCCGAAGCGGTACGTGCGCCCCATTGTTTATAGCAGCAATGTCCACAATAGCCAAACTGTGGAAACAGCCAAGATGTCCATCGACAGATGAAGGGATAAAGAAGAGGTGGTATATATATACACAATGGACTATTACGCAGCCATCAAAAGGAATGAGATGTTGCCATGGACAACGACGTGGATGGAACTGGAGGGTCCGACGATTAGTGAAATAAGTCAATCAGAGAAAGACATGTCTTATATGACCCCACTGATATGAGGGATTCTTAATCTCAGGAACAGAGTGAGGCTTGCTGGAGTGGTCGGGGGTGGGAGGGATGGGGTGGCTGGGTGATAGACATTGGGGAGGGTATGAGGTACGGTGAGCGCTGTGAATTGTGTAAGACTGTTGAATCACACATCTGTACTTCTGAAACAACGCAACATATTTTAAGAATAAAGGAAAAGAAGGAGACAGCAGGAGTGGAAGAATGAAGGGGAGTTAGTGAGAGGATGAGACGGACCAGGAGAGATGATGGGTTCTGAAAAAAAATCTGAGGTTTCTAGAGGGGAGGTGGGTCGGGGGATTGGTTAGCCTGGTGGTGGGTATTAAAGAGGGCACATTCTCCATGGAGCACTGTGTGTTAGGAACAAACAATGAATCATGGGACACTACACCAAAACAAATGATGTACTCCATGGTGATTAACAAAGCAATAAAAAACAAAGACTGTAATAAGAGATGAAGAAGGACACTATATCCTACTTAATGGGTCTATCCAACAAGAAGATCTCACAATTGTAAATATCTATGCCCCGAACATGGGAGCATCCAATTATATAAGGCAATTAAGAAGAAAAGCAAAGAAACACATTGACCACCATACAATCATAGTGGGGGACTTTAACACCCCCCTGACTGAAATGGCCAGATCATCTAAGCAAAAGATCAACAAGGAAATAAAGACTTTAAATGACAAACTGGACCAAATGGACTTCACAGACATATTCACAACGTTCCATCCCAATGCAACGGAATACACATTCTTCTCTAGTGCCCATGGAACATTCTCCAGAATGGATCACATCCTAGGTCACAAATCAGGTCTCAACCGGTACCCAAAGATTGGGATCATTCCCTGCACATTTTCAGACCACAATGCTTTGAAACTAGAACTCAATCACAAGAGGAGAGTCGGAAAGAACTCAAATACATGGAGGCTAAAGAGCATCCTACGAAAGAATGAATGGGTCAACCAGGAAATTAAAGAAGAATTTAAAAAGTTCATGGAAACCAATGAAAATGAAAACTCAACTGTCCAAAATCTTTGGGATACAGCCAAGGCAGTCCTGCGAGGAAAGTATATAGCAATACAAGCCTTTCTCAAGAAACAAGAAAGGTCTCAAATACACACCCAACCCTACACCTAAAGGAGCTGGAGAAAGAACGGCAAATAAAGCCTAAACCCAGCAGGAGAAGAGAAATCATGCAGTTCAGAGCAGAAATCAATGAAATAGAACCCAGAAGAACAGTAGAAGTGATCAACGGAACTAGGAGCTGGTACTTTGAAAGAATTCACAAGATTGATACACCCCTGTCCAGGCTGATCAAAAAGAAAAGAGAAATGACCCAAATCAACAAAATCATGAATGAAAGAGGAGAGATCACAAACAACACCAAAGAAATACAAACAATTATAAGAACGTAATCTGAGCAACCCTAGGGCAGCAAATTCCATAACCTGGAAGAAATGGGTGCATTCCTAGAGATGTGTCAACTAACAAAACTGACCCAGGAAGAAATAGAAAACATGAACAGTCCTATAACCACGAAGGCAATTGAAGTAGTCATCAAAAACCTCCCAAGAAACCAAAGCCCAGGGCCAGATGGTTTCCCAGGGGAATTCTATCAGACATTTAAAGAAGAATTAATACCTATTCTCCTGAAACTGTTCCAAACAATAGAAATGGAAGGAAAACTTCCAAACTCATTTATGAGGCCACCATTACCTTGATTCCAAAACCAGACAAAGATCCCATCAAAAAGGAGAATTAGAGACCAATATCCTTGATGAACATCGATGCAAAAATTCTCACCAAAATACTAGCCAAGAGGACCCAACAGTACATGAAAAGGAGTATTCACCATGACCAAGTGGGATTTATCCCTGGGCTGCAAGGCTGGTTCAACATCCGCAAATCAGTCAACGTGATCAAATACATTAACAAAAGAAAGAACGAGAATCATATGATCCTCTCAATAGATGCAGAAAAAGCATTGGACCAAGTACAGCACCCTTTCTGGATCAAAACTCTTCAGAGTATAGGGACAGCGGGTACATACCTCAATATCATAAAAGCCATCTACGAAAACCCTACAGCGAATATCATTCTCAATGGGGAAAAGCTGAGATCTTTTCCCCTAAGGTAGGAACGCGGTAGGGATAGCCAATCTCACCACTGCTATTCAACATAGTATTAGAAGTCCTAGCCACAGCAATCAGACAACAAAAAGTAATCCAAGGCATCCAAATCGGCAGAGAGGAAGTCAAACTCTCACTCTTTGCAGATGATATGATACTTTCTGTGGAAAACCCAAAAGACTCCACCCCAAAACTGCTAGAATTCACACAGCAATTCCGTCAAGTAGCAGGCTATAAATCAATGCACAGGAATCAGTGGCATTCCTATACAACAACAACAAGACAGAAGAGAGACAAATCAACGAGTCGATCCCATTCACAACTGCACCCAAAACCAGAAGAGACCTAGGAATATATTGAACCCAAGAGGCAAGGGATCTGTACTCAGAAAACTACAAAATACGCAGGAAAGAAATTGAAGAAGACACAAAGAAACGGAAAAACGTTCCATGCTCATGGATTGGGAGAACCAACATTGTGAAGAGGTCAATGTTACCTAGAGCAATCTACACATGCAATGCAATCCTCATCAAAATAGCATCCACTTTTTTCCACGAAATGGAACAAATAATCCTAAAATTTGAATGGAACCTGTAGAGACCCCGAGTAGCCAGAGGAATATTGAGAAAGAAAAGCAAAGCTGGCGGCATCACAATTCTGGACTTCCAGCTCTATGACAAAGCTGTCATCATCAAGACAGTATGGTACTGGCACAAAAACATACACATGGATCCATGGAACAGAATCGAGAGCCCAGAAATGGACCCTCAACTCTATGGTCAACTTATCTTTGACAGAGCAGGAAGGAATGTCCAATGGCAAAAAGAGAGTCTCTTCAACAACTGGTGTTGGGAGAATTGGACAGCCCCATGCAGAAGAATGACACTGGACCATTTCCTGACACCACACACAGAAGTAGACGCCAAATGGTTGAAAGACCTCAATGTGAGACAGGAGTCCATCAAAATCCTAAAGGAGAACACAGGTAGCAAGCTCTTCGACCTCAGCCGCAGCAACTTCTTCCTAGAAACATCACCAAAGGCACGGGAAGCCAGGGCAAAAATGAACTATTGGGATTTCATCAAGATAAAAAGCTTTGGCACAGCAAAAGAAACAGTCCACAAAACCAAAAGACAACCGACAGAATGGGAGAAATTATTTGCAAATGACCTATCAGATAAAGGGCTACTACCCAATATGTATAAAAACTTATCAAACTCAACACCCAAAGAACAAATAATCCAATCAAGAAATAGGCAGAAGACATGAACAGACATTTTTCCAAAGAAGACATCCAAATGGCCCACAGGCACATGAAAAAGTGCTCAACACGGCTCGGCATCAGGGAAATCCAAATCAAAACCTCAATGAGAGACCACCTCACACCCGTCAGAATGGCTCAAATGAACAAGTCAGGGAACGACAGAGGTTGGCGGGGATGTGGAGAAAGGGGAACCCTCCTACACTGGTGGTGGGAATGCAAGCTGGTGCAACCCCTCTGGAAAAGTGTATGGAGGTTCCTCAAACAGTTATAATTAGAGCTACCATTCGATCCAGCAATTGCACTCCTGGGTATTTACCCCAAAGATACAAATGTAGGGACCCGAAGCGGTACGTGCACCCCATTGTTTATAGCAGCAATATCCACAATAGCCAAACGGTGGAAAGAGCCAAGATGTCCATCGACAGATGAATAGATGAAGAAGAGGTGGTATATATATACACAATGGACTATTACGCAGCCATCAAAAGGAATGAGGTGTTGCCATGGACAACGACGTGGATGGAACTGGAGGGTCCGACGATTAGTGAAATGAGTCAATCAGAGAAAGACATGTATCATATGACCTCACTGATATGAGGGATTCTTAATCTCAGGAACAGAGTGAGGCTTGCTGGAGTGGTCGGGGGGGGGATGGGGTGGCTGGGTGATAGACTTTGGGGAGGCTATGAGCTACGGTGAGCGCTGTGAATTGTGTAAGACTGTTGAATCACAGATCTGTACTTCTGAAACAAATAACGCAACATATTTTAAGAATAAAGGAAAAGAAGGAGACAGCAGGAGTGGAAGAATGAAGGGGAGTTAGTGAGAGGGGGAGACGGACCAGGAGAGATGATGGATTCTGAAAAAAAATCCGAGGTTTCTAGAGGGGAGGTGGGTCGGTGGATTGGTTTGACTGGTGATGGTTATTAAAGAGGGCACATTCTGCATGGAGCACTGTGTGTTAGGAACAAACAATGAATCATGGGACAGTACACCAAAACAAATGATGTAGTACATGGTGATTAACAAAGCAATAAAAAACAAAGACTGTAATAAGAGATGAAGAAGGACACTATATCCTACTTAAAGGGTCTATCCAACAAGAAGATCTCACAATTGTAAATATCTATGCCCCGAACATGGGAGCATCCAATTATATAAGGCAATTAAGAAGAAAAGCAAAGAAACACATTGACCACCATACAATCATAGTGGGGGACTTTAACACCCCCCTGACTGAAATGGCCAGATCATCTAAGCAAAAGATCAACAAGGAAAGAAAGACTTTAAATGACACACTGGACCAAATGGACTTCACAGACATATTCAGAACGTTCCATCCCAATGCAACGGAATACACATTCTTCTCTAGTGCCCATGGAACATTCTCCAGAATGGATCACATCCTAGGTCACAAATCAGGTCTCAACCGGTACCCAAAGATTGGGATCATTCCCTGCACATTTTCAGACCACAATGCTTTGAAACTAGAACTCAATCACAAGAGGAAAGTGGGAAACAACTCAAATACATGGAGGCTAAAGAGCATCCTACGAAAGAATGAATGGGTCAACCAGGAAATTAAAGAAGAATTTAAAAAGTTCATGGAAACCAATGAAAATGAAAACTCAACTGTCCAAAATCTTTGGGATACAGCCACGGCAGTCCTCCGAGGAAAGTATATAGCAATACAAGCCTTTCTCAAGAAACAAGAAAGGTCTCAAATACACACCCAACCCTACACCTAAAGGAGCTGGAGAAAGAACGGCAAATAAAGCCTAAACCCAGCAGGAGAAGAGAAATCATGCAGTTCAGAGCAGAAATCAATGAAATAGAACCCAGAAGAACAGTAGAAGTGATCAACGGAACTAGGAGCTGGTACTTTGAAAGAATTCACAAGATTGATACACCCCTGTCCAGGCTGATCAAAAAGAAAAGAGAAATGACCCAAATCAACAAAATCATGAATGAAAGAGGAGAGATCACAAACAACACCAAAGAAATACAAACAATTATAAGAACGTAATCTGAGCAACCCTAGGGCAGCAAATTCCATAACCTGGAAGAAATGGGTGCATTCCTAGAGATGTGTCAACTAACAAAACTGACCCAGGAAGAAATAGAAAACATGAACAGTCCTATAACCACGAAGGCAATTGAAGTAGTCATCAAAAACCTCCCAAGAAACCAAAGCCCAGGGCCAGATGGTTTCCCAGGGGAATTCTATCAGACATTTAAAGAAGAATTAATACCTATTCTCCTGAAACTGTTCCACACAATAGAAATGGAAGGAAAACTTCCAAACTCATTTATGAGGCCACCATTACCTTGATTCCAAAACCAGACAAAGATCCCATCAAAAAGGAGAATTAGAGACCAATATCCTTGATGAACATCGATGCAAAAATTCTCACCAAAATACTAGCCAAGAGGACCCAACAGTACATGAAAAGGAGTATTCACCATGACCAAGTGGGATTTATCCCTGGGCTGCAAGGCTGGTTCAACATCCGCAAATCAGTCAACGTGATCAAATACATTAACAAAAGAAAGAACGAGAATCATACGATCCTCTCAATAGATGCAGAAAAAGCATTGGACAAACTACAGCACCCTTTCTGGATCAAAACTCTTCAGAGTATAGGGACAGCGGGTACATACCTCAATATCATAAGAGCCATCTACGAAAACCCTACAGCGAATATCATTCTCAATGGGGAAAAGCTGAGATCTTTTCCCCTAAGGTCAGGAACGCGGCAGGGATAGCCACTCTCACCACTGCTATTCAACATAGTATTAGAAGTCCTAGCCACAGCAATCAGACAACAAAAAGTAATCCAAGGCATCCAAATCGGCAGAGAGGAAGTCAAACTCTCACTCTTTGCAGATGATATGATACTTTATGTGGAAAACCCAAAAGACTCCACCCCAAAACTGCTAGAACTCACACAGCAATTCCGTCAAGTAGCAGGCTATAAAATCAATGCACAGGAATCAGTGGCATTCCTATACACCAACAACAAGACAGAAGAGAGACAAATCAAGGAGTCGATCCCATTCACAACTGCACCCAAAACCAGAAGAGACCTAGGAATATATTCATCCGAAGAGGCAAAGGATCTGTACTCAGAAAACTACAAAATACGCAGGAAAGAAATTGAAGAAGACACAAAGAAACGGAAAAACGTTCCATGCTCATGGATTGGGAGAACCAACATTGTGAAGAGGTCAATGCTATCTAGAGCAATCTACACACGCAATGCAATCCCCATCAAAATACCATCCACTTTTTTCCAGGAAATGGAACAAATACTCCTAAAATTTGAATGGAACCAGAAGAGACCCCGAATAGCCAGAGGAATATTGAGAAAGAAAAGCAAAGCTGGCGGCATCACAGTTCTGGACTTCCAGCTCTATGACAAAGCTGTCATCATCAAGACAGTATGGTACTGGCACAAAAACAGACACATGGATCCATGGAACAGAATCGAGAGCCCAGAAATGGACCCTCAACTCTATGGTCAACTTATCTTTGACAGAGCAGGAAGGAATATCCAATGGGAAAAAGAGAGTCTCTTCAACAACTGGTGTTGGGAGAATTGGACAGCCCCATGCAGAAGAATGACAGTGGACCATTTCCTGACACCACACACAGAAGTAGACTCCAAATGGTTGAAAGACCTCAATGTGAGACAGGAGTCCATCAAAATCCTAAAGGAGAACACAGGTAGCAAGCACTTCGACCTCAGCCGCAGCAACTTCTTCCTAGAAACATCACCAAAGGCACGGGAAGCCAGGGCAAAAATGAACTATTGGGATTTCATCAAGATAAAAAGCTTTGGCACAGCAAAAGAAACAGTCCACAAAACCAAAAGACAACCGACAGAATGGGAGAAATTATTTGCAAATGACCTATCAGTTAAAGGGCTACTACCCAATATGTATAAAATCTTATCAAACTCAACACCCAAAGAACAAATAATCCAATCAAGAAATAGGCAGAAGACATGAACAGACATTTTTCCAAAGAAGACATCCAAATGGCCCACAGACACATGAAAAAGTGCTCAACACGGCTTGGCATCAGAGAAATCCAAATGAAAACCTCAATGAGATACCACCTCACACCCGTCAGAATGGCTCAAATGAACAAGTCAGGGAACGACAGAGTTTGGCGGGGATGTGGAGATAGGGGAACCCGCCGACACTGGTGGTGGGAATGCAAGCTGCTGCAACCCCTCTGGAAAACAGTATGGAGGTTCCTCACACATTTGAAATTAGAGCTACCATTCGATCCAACATTTGCACTCCTGGGTATTTACCCCAAAGATACAAATGTAGGGACCCGAAGCGGTACGTGCACCCCATTGTTTATAGCAGCAATGTCCACAATAGCCAAACTGTGGAAACAGCCAAGATGTCCATCGACAGATGAATGGATAAAGAAGAGGTGGTATATATATACACAATGGACTATTATGCAGCCATCAAAAGGAATGAGATGTTGCCATGGACAACGACGTGGATGGAACTGGAGGGTCCGACGATTAGTGAAATAAGTCAATCAGAGAAAGACATGTATCATATTACCCCACTGATATGAGGGATTCTTAATCTCAGGAACAGAGTGAGGCTTGCTGGAGTGGTCGGGGGTGGGAGGGATGGGGTGGCTGGGTGATAGACATTGGGGAGGGTATGAGCTACGGTGAGCGCTGTGAATTGTGTAAGACTGTTGAATCACAGATCTGTACTTCTGAAACAACGCAACATATTTTAAGAATAAAGGAAAAGAAGGAGACAGCAGGAGTGGAAGAATGAAGGGGAGTTAGTGAGAGGATGAGACAGACCAGGAGAGATGATGGGTTCTGAAAAAAAATCTGAGGTTTCTAGAGGGGAGGTGGGTCGGGGGATTGGTTAGCCTGGTGGTGGGTATTAAAGAGGGCACATTCTCCATGGAGCACTGTGTGTTAGGAACAAACAATGAATCATGGGACACTACACCAAAACAAAGGATGTACTCCATGGTGATTAACAAAGCAATAAAAAACAAAGACTGTAATAAGAGATGAAGAAGGACACTATATCCTACTTAATGGGTCTATCCAACAAGAAGATCTCACAATTGTAAATATCTATGCCCCGAACATGGGAGCATCCAATTATATAAGGCAATTAAGAAGAAAAGCAAAGAAACACATTGACCACCATACAATCATAGTGGGGGACTTTAACACCCCCCTGACTGAAACGGCCAGATCATCTAAGCAAAAGATCAACAAGGAAAGAAAGACTTTAAATGACACACTGGACCAAATGGACTTCACAGACATATTCAGAACGTTCCATCCCAATGCAACGGAATACACATTCTTCTCTAGTGCCCATGGAACATTCTCCAGAATGGATCACATCCTAGGTCACAAATCAGGTCTCAACCGGTACCCAAAGATTGGGATCATTCCCTGCACATTTTCAGACCACAGTGCTTTGAAACTAGAACTCAATCACAAGAGGAGAGTCGGAAAGAACTCAAATACATGGAGGCTAAAGAGCATCCTACGAAAAAATGAATGGGTCAACCAGGAAATTAAAGAAGAATTTAAAAAGTTCATGGAAACCAATGAAAATGAAAACTCAACTGTCCAAAATCTTTGGGATACAGCCAAGGCAGTCCTGCGAGGAAAGTATATAGCAATACAAGCCTTTCTCAAGAAACAAGAAAGGTCTCAAATAGACACCCAACCCTACACCTAAAGGAGCTGGAGAAAGAACGGCAAATAAAGCCTAAACCCAGCAGGAGAAGAGAAATCATGCAGTTCAGAGCAGAAATCAATGAAATAGAACCCAGAAGAACGGTAGAAGTGATCAACGGAACTAGGAGCTGGTAATTTGAAAGAATTCACAAGATTGATACACCCCTGTCCAGGCTGATCAAAAAGAAAAGAGAAATGACCCAAATCAACAAAATCATGAATGAAAGAGGAGAGATCACAAACAACACCAAAGAAATACAAACAATTATAAGAACGTAATCTGAGCAACCCTAGGGCAGCAAATTCCATAACCTGGAAGAAATGGGTGCATTCCTAGAGATGTGTCAACTAACAAAACTGACCCAGGAAGAAATAGAAAACATGAACAGTCCTATAACCACGAAGGCAATTGAAGTAGTCATCAAAAACCTCCCAAGAAACCAAAGCCCAGGGCCAGATGGTTTCCCAGGGGAATTCTATCAGACATTTAAAGAAGAATTAATACCTATTCTCCTGAAACTGTTCCAAACAATAGAAATGGAAGGAAAACTTCCAAACTCATTTATGAGGCCACCATTACCTTGATTCCAAAACCAGACAAAGATCCCATCAAAAAGGAGAATTAGAGACCAATATCCTTGATGAACATCGATGCAAAAATTCTCACCAAAATACTAGCCAAGAGGACCCAACAGTACATGAAAAGGAGTATTCACCATGACCAAGTGGGATTTATCCCTGGGCTGCAAGGCTGGTTCAACATCCGCAAATCAGTCAACGTGATCAAATACATTAACAAAAGAAAGAACGAGAATCATATGATCCTCTCAATAGATGCAGAAAAAGCATTGGACCAAGTACAGCACCCTTTCTGGATCAAAACTCTTCAGAGTATAGGGACAGCGGGTACATACCTCAATATCATAAAAGCCATCTACGAAAACCCTACAGCGAATATCATTCTCAATGGGGAAAAGCTGAGATCTTTTCCCCTAAGGTAGGAACGCGGTAGGGATAGCCAATCTCACCACTGCTATTCAACATAGTATTAGAAGTCCTAGCCACAGCAATCAGACAACAAAAAGTAATCCAAGGCATCCAAATCGGCAGAGAGGAAGTCAAACTCTCACTCTTTGCAGATGATATGATACTTTCTGTGGAAAACCCAAAAGACTCCACCCCAAAACTGCTAGAATTCACACAGCAATTCCGTCAAGTAGCAGGCTATAAATCAATGCACAGGAATCAGTGGCATTCCTATACAACAACAACAAGACAGAAGAGAGACAAATCAACGAGTCGATCCCATTCACAACTGCACCCAAAACCAGAAGAGACCTAGGAATATATTGAACCCAAGAGGCAAGGGATCTGTACTCAGAAAACTACAAAATACGCAGGAAAGAAATTGAAGAAGACACAAAGAAACGGAAAAACGTTCCATGCTCATGGATTGGGAGAACCAACATTGTGAAGAGGTCAATGTTACCTAGAGCAATCTACACATGCAATGCAATCCTCATCAAAATAGCATCCACTTTTTTCCACGAAATGGAACAAATAATCCTAAAATTTGAATGGAACCTGTAGAGACCCCGAGTAGCCAGAGGAATATTGAGAAAGAAAAGCAAAGCTGGCGGCATCACAATTCTGGACTTCCAGCTCTATGACAAAGCTGTCATCATCAAGACAGTATGGTACTGGCACAAAAACATACACATGGATCCATGGAACAGAATCGAGAGCCCAGAAATGGACCCTCAACTCTATGGTCAACTTATCTTTGACAGAGCAGGAAGGAATGTCCAATGGCAAAAAGAGAGTCTCTTCAACAACTGGTGTTGGGAGAATTGGACAGCCCCATGCAGAAGAATGACACTGGACCATTTCCTGACACCACACACAGAAGTAGACGCCAAATGGTTGAAAGACCTCAATGTGAGACAGGAGTCCATCAAAATCCTAAAGGAGAACACAGGTAGCAAGCTCTTCGACCTCAGCCGCAGCAACTTCTTCCTAGAAACATCACCAAAGGCACGGGAAGCCAGGGCAAAAATGAACTATTGGGATTTCATCAAGATAAAAAGCTTTGGCACAGCAAAAGAAACAGTCCACAAAACCAAAAGACAACCGACAGAATGGGAGAAATTATTTGCAAATGACATATCAGATAAAGGGCTACTATCCAATATGTATAAAAACTTATCAAACTCAACACCCAAAGAACAAATAATCCAATCAAGAAATAGGCAGAAGACATGAACAGACATTTTTCCAAAGAAGACATCCAAATGGCCCACAGGCACATGAAAAAGTGCTCAACACGGCTCGGCATCAGGGAAATCCAAATCAAAACCTCAATGAGATACCACCTCACACCCGTCAGAATGGCTCAAATGAACAAGTCAGGGAACGACAGAGGTTGGCGGGGATGTGGAGAAAGGGGAACCCTCCTACACTGGTGGTGGGAATGCAAGCTGGTGCAACCCCTCTGGAAAAGTGTATGGAGGTTCCTCAAACAGTTATAATTAGAGCTACCATTCGATCCAGCAATTGCACTCCTGGGTATTTACCCCAAAGATACAAATGTAGGGACCCGAAGCGGTACGTGCACCCCATTGTTTATAGCAGCAATATCCACAATAGCCAAACGGTGGAAAGAGCCAAGATGTCCATCGACAGATGAATAGATGAAGAAGAGGTGGTATATATATACACAATGGACTATTACGCAGCCATCAAAAGGAATGAGGTGTTGCCATGGACAACGACGTGGATGGAACTGGAGGGTCCGACGATTAGTGAAATGAGTCAATCAGAGAAAGACATGTATCATATGACCTCACTGATATGAGGGATTCTTAATCTCAGGAACAGAGTGAGGCTTGCTGGAGTGGTCGGGGGGGGGATGGGGTGGCTGGGTGATAGACTTTGGGGAGGCTATGAGCTACGGTGAGCGCTGTGAATTGTGTAAGACTGTTGAATCACAGATCTGTACTTCTGAAACAAATAACGCAACATATTTTAAGAATAAAGGAAAAGAAGGAGACAGCAGGAGTGGAAGAATGAAGGGGAGTTAGTGAGAGGGGGAGACGGACCAGGAGAGATGATGGATTCTGAAAAAAAATCCGAGGTTTCTAGAGGGGAGGTGGGTCGGTGGATTGGTTTGACTGGTGATGGTTATTAAAGAGGGCACATTCTGCATGGAGCACTGTGTGTTAGGAACAAACAATGAATCATGGGACAGTACACCAAAACAAATGATGTAGTACATGGTGATTAACAAAGCAATAAAAAACAAAGACTGTAATAAGAGATGAAGAAGGACACTATATCCTACTTAAAGGGTCTATCCAACAAGAAGATCTCACAATTGTAAATATCTATGCCCCGAACATGGGAGCATCCAATTATATAAGGCAATTAAGAAGAAAAGCAAAGAAACACATTGACCACCATACAATCATAGTGGGGGACTTTAACACCCCCCTGACTGAAATGGCCAGATCATCTAAGCAAAAGATCAACAAGGAAAGAAAGACTTTAAATGACACACTGGACCAAATGGACTTCACAGACATATTCAGAACGTTCCATCCCAATGCAACGGAATACACATTCTTCTCTAGTGCCCATGGAACATTCTCCAGAATGGATCACATCCTAGGTCACAAATCAGGTCTCAACCGGTACCCAAAGATTGGGATCATTCCCTGCACATTTTCAGACCACAATGCTTTGAAACTAGAACTCAATCACAAGAGGAAAGTGGGAAACAACTCAAATACATGGAGGCTAAAGAGCATCCTACGAAAGAATGAATGGGTCAACCAGGAAATTAAAGAAGAATTTAAAAAGTTCATGGAAACCAATGAAAATGAAAACTCAACTGTCCAAAATCTTTGGGATACAGCCACGGCAGTCCTCCGAGGAAAGTATATAGCAATACAAGCCTTTCTCAAGAAACAAGAAAGGTCTCAAATACACACCCAACCCTACACCTAAAGGAGCTGGAGAAAGAACGGCAAATAAAGCCTAAACCCAGCAGGAGAAGAGAAATCATGCAGTTCAGAGCAGAAATCAATGAAATAGAACCCAGAAGAACAGTAGAAGTGATCAACGGAACTAGGAGCTGGTACTTTGAAAGAATTCACAAGATTGATACACCCCTGTCCAGGCTGATCAAAAAGAAAAGAGAAATGACCCAAATCAACAAAATCATGAATGAAAGAGGAGAGATCACAAACAACACCAAAGAAATACAAACAATTATAAGAACGTAATCTGAGCAACCCTAGGGCAGCAAATTCCATAACCTGGAAGAAATGGGTGCATTCCTAGAGATGTGTCAACTAACAAAACTGACCCAGGAAGAAATAGAAAACATGAACAGTCCTATAACCACGAAGGCAATTGAAGTAGTCATCAAAAACCTCCCAAGAAACCAAAGCCCAGGGCCAGATGGTTTCCCAGGGGAATTCTATCAGACATTTAAAGAAGAATTAATACCTATTCTCCTGAAACTGTTCCACACAATAGAAATGGAAGGAAAACTTCCAAACTCATTTATGAGGCCACCATTACCTTGATTCCAAAACCAGACAAAGATCCCATCAAAAAGGAGAATTAGAGACCAATATCCTTGATGAACATCGATGCAAAAATTCTCACCAAAATACTAGCCAAGAGGACCCAACAGTACATGAAAAGGAGTATTCACCATGACCAAGTGGGATTTATCCCTGGGCTGCAAGGCTGGTTCAACATCCGCAAATCAGTCAACGTGATCAAATACATTAACAAAAGAAAGAACGAGAATCATACGATCCTCTCAATAGATGCAGAAAAAGCATTGGACAAACTACAGCACCCTTTCTGGATCAAAACTCTTCAGAGTATAGGGACAGCGGGTACATACCTCAATATCATAAGAGCCATCTACGAAAACCCTACAGCGAATATCATTCTCAATGGGGAAAAGCTGAGATCTTTTCCCCTAAGGTCAGGAACGCGGCAGGGATAGCCACTCTCACCACTGCTATTCAACATAGTATTAGAAGTCCTAGCCACAGCAATCAGACAACAAAAAGTAATCCAAGGCATCCAAATCGGCAGAGAGGAAGTCAAACTCTCACTCTTTGCAGATGATATGATACTTTATGTGGAAAACCCAAAAGACTCCACCCCAAAACTGCTAGAACTCACACAGCAATTCCGTCAAGTAGCAGGCTATAAAATCAATGCACAGGAATCAGTGGCATTCCTATACACCAACAACAAGACAGAAGAGAGACAAATCAAGGAGTCGATCCCATTCACAACTGCACCCAAAACCAGAAGAGACCTAGGAATATATTCATCCGAAGAGGCAAAGGATCTGTACTCAGAAAACTACAAAATACGCAGGAAAGAAATTGAAGAAGACACAAAGAAACGGAAAAACGTTCCATGCTCATGGATTGGGAGAACCAACATTGTGAAGAGGTCAATGCTATCTAGAGCAATCTACACACGCAATGCAATCCCCATCAAAATACCATCCACTTTTTTCCAGGAAATGGAACAAATACTCCTAAAATTTGAATGGAACCAGAAGAGACCCCGAATAGCCAGAGGAATATTGAGAAAGAAAAGCAAAGCTGGCGGCATCACAGTTCTGGACTTCCAGCTCTATGACAAAGCTGTCATCATCAAGACAGTATGGTACTGGCACAAAAACAGACACATGGATCCATGGAACAGAATCGAGAGCCCAGAAATGGACCCTCAACTCTATGGTCAACTTATCTTTGACAGAGCAGGAAGGAATATCCAATGGGAAAAAGAGAGTCTCTTCAACAACTGGTGTTGGGAGAATTGGACAGCCCCATGCAGAAGAATGACAGTGGACCATTTCCTGACACCACACACAGAAGTAGACTCCAAATGGTTGAAAGACCTCAATGTGAGACAGGAGTCCATCAAAATCCTAAAGGAGAACACAGGTAGCAAGCACTTCGACCTCAGCCGCAGCAACTTCTTCCTAGAAACATCACCAAAGGCACGGGAAGCCAGGGCAAAAATGAACTATTGGGATTTCATCAAGATAAAAAGCTTTGGCACAGCAAAAGAAACAGTCCACAAAACCAAAAGACAACCGACAGAATGGGAGAAATTATTTGCAAATGACCTATCAGTTAAAGGGCTACTACCCAATATGTATAAAATCTTATCAAACTCAACACCCAAAGAACAAATAATCCAATCAAGAAATAGGCAGAAGACATGAACAGACATTTTTCCAAAGAAGACATCCAAATGGCCCACAGACACATGAAAAAGTGCTCAACACGGCTTGGCATCAGAGAAATCCAAATGAAAACCTCAATGAGATACCACCTCACACCCGTCAGAATGGCTCAAATGAACAAGTCAGGGAACGACAGAGTTTGGCGGGGATGTGGAGATAGGGGAACCCGCCGACACTGGTGGTGGGAATGCAAGCTGCTGCAACCCCTCTGGAAAACAGTATGGAGGTTCCTCACACATTTGAAATTAGAGCTACCATTCGATCCAACATTTGCACTCCTGGGTATTTACCCCAAAGATACAAATGTAGGGACCCGAAGCGGTACGTGCACCCCATTGTTTATAGCAGCAATGTCCACAATAGCCAAACTGTGGAAACAGCCAAGATGTCCATCGACAGATGAATGGATAAAGAAGAGGTGGTATATATATACACAATGGACTATTATGCAGCCATCAAAAGGAATGAGATGTTGCCATGGACAACGACGTGGATGGAACTGGAGGGTCCGACGATTAGTGAAATAAGTCAATCAGAGAAAGACATGTATCATATTACCCCACTGATATGAGGGATTCTTAATCTCAGGAACAGAGTGAGGCTTGCTGGAGTGGTCGGGGGTGGGAGGGATGGGGTGGCTGGGTGATAGACATTGGGGAGGGTATGAGCTACGGTGAGCGCTGTGAATTGTGTAAGACTGTTGAATCACAGATCTGTACTTCTGAAACAACGCAACATATTTTAAGAATAAAGGAAAAGAAGGAGACAGCAGGAGTGGAAGAATGAAGGGGAGTTAGTGAGAGGATGAGACAGACCAGGAGAGATGATGGGTTCTGAAAAAAAATCTGAGGTTTCTAGAGGGGAGGTGGGTCGGGGGATTGGTTAGCCTGGTGGTGGGTATTAAAGAGGGCACATTCTCCATGGAGCACTGTGTGTTAGGAACAAACAATGAATCATGGGACACTACACCAAAACAAAGGATGTACTCCATGGTGATTAACAAAGCAATAAAAAACAAAGACTGTAATAAGAGATGAAGAAGGACACTATATCCTACTTAATGGGTCTATCCAACAAGAAGATCTCACAATTGTAAATATCTATGCCCCGAACATGGGAGCATCCAATTATATAAGGCAATTAAGAAGAAAAGCAAAGAAACACATTGACCACCATACAATCATAGTGGGGGACTTTAACACCCCCCTGACTGAAACGGCCAGATCATCTAAGCAAAAGATCAACAAGGAAAGAAAGACTTTAAATGACACACTGGACCAAATGGACTTCACAGACATATTCAGAACGTTCCATCCCAATGCAACGGAATACACATTCTTCTCTAGTGCCCATGGAACATTCTCCAGAATGGATCACATCCTAGGTCACAAATCAGGTCTCAACCGGTACCCAAAGATTGGGATCATTCCCTGCACATTTTCAGACCACAGTGCTTTGAAACTAGAACTCAATCACAAGAGGAGAGTCGGAAAGAACTCAAATACATGGAGGCTAAAGAGCATCCTACGAAAAAATGAATGGGTCAACCAGGAAATTAAAGAAGAATTTAAAAAGTTCATGGAAACCAATGAAAATGAAAACTCAACTGTCCAAAATCTTTGGGATACAGCCAAGGCAGTCCTGCGAGGAAAGTATATAGCAATACAAGCCTTTCTCAAGAAACAAGAAAGGTCTCAAATAGACACCCAACCCTACACCTAAAGGAGCTGGAGAAAGAACGGCAAATAAAGCCTAAACCCAGCAGGAGAAGAGAAATCATGCAGTTCAGAGCAGAAATCAATGAAATAGAACCCAGAAGAACAGTAGAAGTGATCAACGGAACTAGGAGCTGGTACTTTGAAAGAATTCACAAGATTGATACAGCCCTGTCCAGGCTGATCAAAAAGAAAAGAGAAATGACCCAAATCAACAAAATCATGAATGAAAGAGGAGAGATCACAAACAACACCAAAGAAATACAAACAATTATAAGAACGTAATCTGAGCAACCCTAGGGCAGCAAATTCCATAACCTGGAAGAAATGGGTGCATTCCTAGAGATGTGTCAACTAACAAAACTGACCCAGGAAGAAATAGAATACCTGAACAGTCCTATAACCACGAAGGCAATTGAAGTAGTCATCAAAAACCTCCCAAGAAACCAAAGCCCAGGGCCAGATGGTTTCCCAGGGGATTTCTATCAGACATTTAAAGAAGAATTAATACCTATTCTCCTGAAACTGTTCCAAACAATAGAAATGGAAGGAAAACTTCCAAACTCATTTATGAGGCCACCATTACCTTGATTCCAAAACCAGACAAAGATCCCATCAAAAAGGAGAATTAGAGACCAATATCCTTGATGAACATCGATGCAAAAATTCTCACCAAAATACTAGCCAAGAGGACCCAACAGTACATGAAAAGGAGTCTTCACCACGACCAAGTGGGATTTATCCCTGGGCTGCAAGGCTGGTTCAACATCCGCAAATCAGTCAACGTGATCAAATACATTAACAAAAGAAAGAACGAGAATCATATGATCCTCCCAAGAGATGCAGAAAAAGCATTGGACAAAGTACAGCACCCTTTCTGGATCAAAACTCTTCAGAGTATAGGGACAGCGGGTACATACCTCAATATCATAAAAGCCAGCTACGAAAACCCTACAGCGAATATCATTCTCAATGGGGAAAAGCTGAGATCTTTTCCCCTAAGGTCAGCAACGCGGCAGGGATAGCCACTCTCACCACTGCTATTCAACATAGTATTAGAAGTCCTAGCCACAGCAATCAGACAACAAAAAGTAATCCAAGGCATCCAAATCGGCAGAGAGGAAGTCAAACTCTCACTCTTTGCAGATGATATGATACTTTATGTGGAAAACCCAAAAGACTCCACCCCAAAACTGCTAGAACTCACACAGCAATTCCGTCAAGTAGCAGGCTATAAAATCAATGCACAGGAATCAGTGGCATTCCTATACACCAACAACAAGACAGAAGAGAGACAAATCAAGGAGTCGATCCCATTCACAACTGCACCCAAAACCAGAAGAGACCTAGGAATATATTCATCCCAAGAGGCAAAGGATCTGTACTCAGAAAACTACAAAATACGCAGGAAAGAAATTGAAGAAGACACAAAGAAACGGAAAAACGTTCCATGCTCATGGATTGGGAGAACCAACATTGTGAAGAGGTCAATGCTACCTAGAGCAATCTACACATGCAATGCAATCCCCATCAAAATACCATCTACTTTTTTCCAGGAAATGGAACAAATACTCCTAAAATTTGAATGGAACCAGAAGAGACCCCGAATAGCCAGAGGAATATTGAGAAAGAAAAGCAAAGCTGGCGGCATCACAATTCTGGACTTCCAGCTCTATGACAAATCTGTCATCATCAAGACAGTATGGTACTGGCACAAAAACAGACACATGGAACCATGGAACAGAATCGAGAGCCCAGAAATGGACCCTCAACTCTATGGTCAACTTATCTTTGACAGAGCAGGAAGGAATGTCCAATGGCAAAAAGAGAGTCTCTTCAACAACTGGTGTTGGGAGAATTGGACAGCCCCATGCAGAAGAATGACAGTGGACCATTTCCTGACACCACACACAAAAGTAGACTCCAAATGGTTGAAAGACCTCAATGTGAGACAGGAGTCCATCAAAATCCTAAAGGAGAAAACAGGTAGCAAGCACTTCGACCTCAGCCGCAGCAACTTCTTCCTAGAAACATCACCAAAGGCACGGGAAGCCAGGGCAAAAATGAACTATTGGGATTTCATCAAGATAAAAAGCTTTGGCACAGCAAAAGAAACAGTCCACAAAACCAAAAGACAACCGACAGAATGGGAGAAATTATTTGCAAATGACCTATCAGATAAAGGGCTACTACCCAATATGTATAAAAACTTATCAAACTCAACACCCAAAGAACAAATAATCCAATCAAGAAATAGGCAGAAGACAGGAACAGACATTTTTCCAAAGAAGACATCCAAATGGCCCACAGGCACATGAAAAAGTGCTCAACACGGCTTGGCATCAGAGAAATCCAAATGAAAACCTCAATGAGATACCACCTCACACCCGTCAGAATGGCTCAAATGAACAAGTCAGGGAACGAAAGAGTTTGGCGGGGATGTGGAGATAGGGGAACCCGCCGACACTGGTGGTGGGAATGCAAGCTGCTGCAACCCCTCTGGAAAACAGTATGGAGGTTCCTCACACAGTTGAAATTAGAGCTACCATTCGATCCAACATTTGCACTCCTGGGTATTTACCCCAAAGATACAAATGTAGGGACCCGAAGCGGTACGTGCACCCCATTGTTTATAGCAGCAATGTCCACAATAGCCAAACTGTGGAAACAGCCAAGATGTCCATCGACAGATGAAGGGATAAAGAAGAGGTGGTATATATATACACAATGGACTATTACGCAGCCATCAAAAGGAATGAGATGTTGCCATGGACAACGACGTGGATGGAACTGGAGGGTCCGACGATTAGTGAAATAAGTCAATCAGAGAAAGACATGTCTCATATGACCCCACTGATATGAGGGATTCTTAATCTCAGGAACAGAGTGAGGCTTGCTGGAGTGGTCGGTGGTGGGAGGGATGGGGTGGCTGGGTGATAGACATTGGGGAGGGTATGAGGTACGGTGAGCGCTGTGAATTGTGTAAGACTGTTGAATCACACATCTGTACTTCTGAAACAACGCAACATATTTTAAGAATAAAGGAAAAGAAGGAGACAGCAGGAGTGGAAGAATGAAGGGGAGTTAGTGAGAGGATGAGACGGACCAGGAGAGATGATGGGTTCTGAAAAAAAATCTGAGGTTTCTAGAGGGGAGGTGGGTCGGGGGATTGGTTAGCCTGGTGGTGGGTATTAAAGAGGGCACATTCTCCATGGAGCACTGTGTGTTAGGAACAAACAATGAATCATGGGACACTACACCAAAACAAATGATGTACTCCATGGTGATTAACAAAGCAATAAAAAACAAAGACTGTAATAAGAGATGAAGAAGGACACTATATCCTACTTAATGGGTCTATCCAACAAGAAGATCTCACAATTGTAAATACCTATGCCCCGAACATGGGAGCATCCAATTATATAAGGCAATTAAGAAGAAAAGCAAAGAAACACATTGACCACCATACAATCATAGTGGGGGACTTTAACACCCCCCTGACTGAAATGGCCAGATCATCTAAGCAAAAGATCAACAAGGAAATAAAGACTTTAAATGACACACTGGACCAAATGGACTTCACAGACATATTCACAACGTTCCATCCCAATGCAACGGAATACACATTCTTCTCTAGTGCCCATGGAACATTCTCCAGAATGGATCACATCCTAGGTCACAAATCAGGTCTCAACCGGTACCCAAAGATTGGGATCATTCCCTGCACATTTTCAGACCACAATGCTTTGAAACTAGAACTCAATCACAAGAGGAGAGTCGGAAAGAACTCAAATACATGGAGGCTAAAGAGCATCCTACGAAAGAATGAATGGGTCAACCAGGAAATTAAAGAAGAATTTAAAAAGTTCATGGAAACCAATGAAAATGAAAACTCAACTGTCCAAAATCTTTGGGATACAGCCAAGGCAGTCCTGCGAGGAAAGTATATAGCAATACAAGCCTTTCTCAAGAAACAAGAAAGGTCTCAAATACACACCCAACCCTACACCTAAAGGAGCTGGAGAAAGAACGGCAAATAAAGCCTAAACCCAGCAGGAGAAGAGAAATCATGCAGTTCAGAGCAGAAATCAATGAAATAGAACCCAGAAGAACAGTAGAAGTGATCAACGGAACTAGGAGCTGGTACTTTGAAAGAATTCACAAGATTGATACACCCCTGTCCAGGCTGATCAAAAAGAAAAGAGAAATGACCCAAATCAACAAAATCATGAATGAAAGAGGAGAGATCACAAACAACACCAAAGAAATACAAACAATTATAAGAACGTAATCTGAGCAACCCTAGGGCAGCAAATTCCATAACCTGGAAGAAATGGGTGCATTCCTAGAGATGTGTCAACTAACAAAACTGACCCAGGAAGAAATAGAAAACATGAACAGTCCTATAACCACGAAGGCAATTGAAGTAGTCATCAAAAACCTCCCAAGAAACCAAAGCCCAGGGCCAGATGGTTTCCCAGGGGAATTCTATCAGACATTTAAAGAAGAATTAATACCTATTCTCCTGAAACTGTTCCAAACAATAGAAATGGAAGGAAAACTTCCAAACTCATTTATGAGGCCACCATTACCTTGATTCCAAAACCAGACAAAGATCCCATCAAAAAGGAGAATTAGAGACCAATATCCTTGATGAACATCGATGCAAAAATTCTCACCAAAATACTAGCCAAGAGGACCCAACAGTACATGAAAAGGAGTATTCACCATGACCAAGTGGGATTTATCCCTGGGCTGCAAGGCTGGTTCAACATCCGCAAATCAGTCAACGTGATCAAATACATTAACAAAAGAAAGAACGAGAATCATATGATCCTCTCAATAGATGCAGAAAAAGCATTGGACCAAGTACAGCACCCTTTCTGGATCAAAACTCTTCAGAGTATAGGGACAGCGGGTACATACCTCAATATCATAAAAGCCATCTACGAAAACCCTACAGCGAATATCATTCTCAATGGGGAAAAGCTGAGATCTTTTCCCCTAAGGTAGGAACGCGGTAGGGATAGCCAATCTCACCACTGCTATTCAACATAGTATTAGAAGTCCTAGCCACAGCAATCAGACAACAAAAAGTAATCCAAGGCATCCAAATCGGCAGAGAGGAAGTCAAACTCTCACTCTTTGCAGATGATATGATACTTTCTGTGGAAAACCCAAAAGACTCCACCCCAAAACTGCTAGAATTCACACAGCAATTCCGTCAAGTAGCAGGCTATAAATCAATGCACAGGAATCAGTGGCATTCCTATACAACAACAACAAGACAGAAGAGAGACAAATCAACGAGTCGATCCCATTCACAACTGCACCCAAAACCAGAAGAGACCTAGGAATATATTGAACCCAAGAGGCAAGGGATCTGTACTCAGAAAACTACAAAATACGCAGGAAAGAATTTGAAGAAGACACAAAGAAACGGAAAAACGTTCCATGCTCATGGATTGGGAGAACCAACATTGTGAAGAGGTCAATGCTACCTAGAGCAATCTACACATGCAATGCAATCCCCATCAAAATAGCATCCTCTTTTTTCCACGAAATGGAACAAATAATCCTAAAATTTGAATGGAACCTGTAGAGACCCCGAGTAGCCAGAGGAATATTGAGAAAGAAAAGCAAAGCTGGCGGCATCACAATTCTGGACTTCCAGCTCTATGACAAAGCTGTCATCATCAAGAGAGTATGGTACTGGCACAAAAACATACACATGGATCCATGGAACAGAATCGAGAGCCCAGAAATGGACCCTCAACTCTATGGTCAACTTATCTTTGACAGAGCAGGAAGGAATGTCCAATGGCAAAAAGAGAGTCTCTTCAACAACTGGTGTTGGGAGAATTGGACAGCCCCATGCAGAAGAATGACACTGGACCATTTCCTGACACCACACACAGAAGTAGACGCCAAATGGTTGAAAGACCTCAATGTGAGACAGGAGTCCATCAAAATCCTAAAGGAGAACACAGGTAGCAAGCTCTTCGACCTCAGCCGCAGCAACTTCTTCCTAGAAACATCACCAAAGGCACGGGAAGCCAGGGCAAAAATGAACTATTGGGATTTCATCAAGATAAAAAGCTTTGGCACAGCAAAAGAAACAGTTCACAAAACCAAAAGACAACCGACAGAATGGGAGAAATTATTTGCAAATGACATATCAGATAAAGGTCTACTATCCAATATGTATAAAAACTTATCAAACTCAACACCCAAAGAACAAATAATCCAATCAAGAAATAGGCAGAAGACATGAACAGACATTTTTCCAAAGAAGACATCCAAATGGCCCACAGGCACATGAAAAAGTGCTCAACACGGCTCGGCATCAGGGAAATCCAAATCAAAACCTCAATGAGATACCACCTCACACCCGTCAGAATGGCTCAAATGAACAAGTCAGGGAACGACAGAGGTTGGCGGGGATGTGGAGAAAGGGGAACCCTCCTACACTGGTGGTGGGAATGCAAGCTGGTGCAACCCCTCTGGAAAAGTGTATGGAGGTTCCTCAAACAGTTATAATTAGAGCTACCATTCGATCCAGCAATTGCACTCCTGGGTATTTACCCCAAAGATACAAATGTAGGGACCCGAAGCGGTACGTGCACCCCATTGTTTATAGCAGCAATATCCACAATAGCCAAACGGTGGAAAGAGCCAAGATGTCCATCGACAGATGAATGGATGAAGAAGAGGTGGTATATATATACACAATGGACTATTACGCAGCCATCAAAAGGAATGAGGTGTTGCCATGGACAACGACGTGGATGGAACTGGAGGGTCCGACGATTAGTGAAATGAGTCAATCAGAGAAAGACATGTATCATATGACCTCACTGATATGAGGGATTCTTAATCTCAGGAACAGAGTGAGGCTTGCTGGAGTGGTCGGGGGGGGGGGATGGGGTGGCTGGGTGATAGACTTTGGGGAGGGTATGAGCTACGGTGAGCGCTGTGAATTGTGTAAGACTGTTGAATCACAGATCTGTACTTCTGAAACAAATAACGCAACATATTTTAAGAATAAAGGAAAAGAAGGAGACAGCAGGAGTGGAAGAATGAAGGGGAGTTAGTGAGAGGGGGAGACGGACCAGGAGAGATGATGGATTCTGAAAAAAAATCCGAGGTTTCTAGAGGGGAGGTGGGTCGGTGGATTGGTTTGACTGGTGATGGTTATTAAAGAGGGCACATTCTGCATGGAGCACTGTGTGTTAGGAACAAACAATGAATCATGGGACAGTACACCAAAACAAATGATGTAGTACATGGTGATTAACAAAGCAATAAAAAACAAAGACTGTAATAAGAGATGAAGAAGGACACTATATCCTACTTAAAGGGTCTATCCAACAAGAAGATCTCACAATTGTAAATATCTATGCCCCGAACATGGGAGCATCCAATTATATAAGGCAATTAAGAAGAAAAGCAAAGAAACACATTGACCACCATACAATCATAGTGGGGGACTTTAACACCCCCCTGACTGAAATGGCCAGATCATCTAAGCAAAAGATCAACAAGGAAAGAAAGAGTTTAAATGACACACTGGACCAAATGGACTTCACAGACATATTCAGAACGTTCCATCCCAATGCAACGGAATACACATTCTTCTCTAGTGCCCATGGAACATTCTCCAGAATGGATCACATCCTAGGTCACAAATCAGGTCTCAACCGGTACCCAAAGATTGGGATCATTCCCTGCACATTTTCAGACCACAATGCTTTGAAACTAGAACTCAATCACAAGAGGAAAGTGGGAAAGAACTCAAATACATGGAGGCTAAAGAGCATCCTACGAAAGAATGAATGGGTCAACCAGGAAATTAAAGAAGAATTTAAAAAGTTCATGGAAACCAATGAAAATGAAAACTCAACTGTCCAAAATCTTTGGGATACAGCCACGGCAGTCCTCCGAGGAAAGTACATAGCAATACAAGACTTTCTCAAGAAACAAGAAAGGTCTCAAATACACACCCAACCCTACACCTAAAGGAGCTGGAGAAAGAACGGCAAATAAAGCCTAAACCCAGCAGGAGAAGAGAAATCATGCAGTTCAGAGCAGAAATCAATGAAATAGAACCCAGAAGAACAGTAGAAGTGATCAACGGAACTAGGAGCTGGTACTTTGAAAGAATTCACAAGATTGATACACCCCTGTCCAGGCTGATCAAAAAGAAAAGAGAAATGACCCAAATCAACAAAATCATGAATGAAAGAGGAGAGATCACAAACAACACCAAAGAAATACAAACAATTATAAGAACGTAATCTGAGCAACCCTAGGGCAGCAAATTCCATAACCTGGAAGAAATGGGTGCATTCCTAGAGATGTGTCAACTAACAAAACTGACCCAGGAAGAAATAGAAAACATGAACAGTCCTATAACCACGAAGGCAATTGAAGTAGTCATCAAAAACCTCCCAAGAAACCAAAGCCCAGGGCCAGATGGTTTCCCAGGGGAATTCTATCAGACATTTAAAGAAGAATTAATACCTATTCTCCTGAAACTGTTCCACACAATAGAAATGGAAGGAAAACTTCCAAACTCATTTATGAGGCCACCATTACCTTGATTCCAAAACCAGACAAAGATCCCATCAAAAAGGAGAATTAGAGACCAATATCCTTGATGAACATCGATGCAAAAATTCTCACCAAAATACTAGCCAAGAGGACCCAACAGTACATGAAAAGGAGTATTCACCATGACCAAGTGGGATTTATCCCTGGGCTGCAAGGCTGGTTCAACATCCGCAAATCAGTCAACGTGATCAAATACATTAACAAAAGAAAGAACGAGAATCATATGATCCTCTCAATAGATGCAGAAAAAGCATTGGACAAAGTACAGCACCCTTTCTGGATCAAAACTCTTCAGAGTATAGGGACAGCGGGTACATACCTCAATATCATAAGAGCCATCTACGAAAACCCTACAGCGAATATCATTCTCAATGGGGAAAAGCTGAGATCTTTTCCCCTAAGGTCAGGAACGCGGCAGGGATAGCCACTCTCACCACTGCTATTCAACATAGTATTAGAAGTCCTAGCCACAGCAATCAGACAACAAAAAGTAATCCAAGGCATCCAAATCGGGAGAGAGGAAGTCAAACTCTCACTCTTTGCAGATGATATGATACTTTATGTGGAAAACCCAAAAGACTCCACCCCAAAACAGCTAGAACTCACACAGCAATTCCGTCAAGTAGCAGGCTATAAAATCAATGCACAGGAATCAGTGGCATTCCTATACACCAACAACAAGACAGAAGAGAGACAAATCAAGGAGTCGATCCCATTCACAACTGCACCCAAAACCAGAAGAGACCTAGGAATATATTCATCCGAAGAGGCAAAGGATCTGTACTCAGAAAACTACAAAATACGCAGGAAAGAAATTGAAGAAGACACAAAGAAACGGAAAAACGTTCCATGCTCATGGATTGGGAGAACCAACATTGTGAAGAGGTCAATGCTATCTAGAGCAATCTACACACGCAATGCAATCCCCATCAAAATACCATCCACTTTTTTCCAGGAAATGGAACAAATACTCCTAAAATTTGAATGGAACCAGAAGAGACCCCGAATAGCCAGAGGAATATTGAGAAAGAAAAGCAAAGCTGGCGGCATCACAGTTCTGGACTTCCAGCTCTATGACAAAGCTGTCATCATCAAGACAGTATGGTACTGGCACAAAAACAGACACATGGATCCATGGAACAGAATCGAGAGCCCAGAAATGGACCCTCAACTCTATGGTCAACTTATCTTTGACAGAGCAGGAAGGAATATCCAATGGGAAAAAGAGAGTCTCTTCAACAACTGGTGTTGGGAGAATTGGACAGCCCCATGCAGAAGAATGACAGTGGACCATTTCCTGACACCACACACAAAAGTAGACTCCAAATGGTTGAAAGACCTCAATGTGAGACAGGAGTCCATCAAAATCCTAAAGGAGAACACAGGTAGCAAGCACTTCGACCTCAGCCGCAGCAACTTCTTCCTAGAAACATCACCAAAGGCACGGGAAGCCAGGGCAAAAATGAACTATTGGGATTTCATCAAGATAAAAAGCTTTGGCACAGCAAAAGAAACAGTCCACAAAACCAAAAGACAACCGACAGAATGGGAGAAATTATTTGCAAATGACCTATCAGTTAAAGGGCTACTACCCAATATGTATACAAACTTATCAAACTCAACACCCAAAGAACAAATAATCCAATCAAGAAATAGGCAGAAGACATGAACAGACATTTTTCCAAAGAAGACATCCAAATGGCCCACAGACACATGAAAAAGTGCTCAACACGGCTTGGCATCAGAGAAATCCAAATGAAAACCTCAATGAGATACCACCTCACACCCGTCAGAATGGCTCAAATGAACAAGTCAGGGAACGACAGAGTTTGGCGGGGATGTGGAGATAGGGGAACCCGCCGACACTGGTGGTGGGAATGCAAGCTGCTGCAACCCCTCTGGAAAACAGTATGGAGGTTCCTCACACAGTTGAAATTAGAGCTACCATTCGATCCAACATTTGCACTCCTGGGTATTTACCCCAAAGATACAAATGTAGGGACCCGAAGCGGTACGTGCACCCCATTGTTTATAGCAGCAATGTCCACAATAGCCAAACTGTGGAAACAGCCAAGATGTCCATCGACAGATGAATGGATAAAGAAGAGGTGGTATATATATACACAATGGACTATTATGCAGCCATCAAAAGGAATGAGATGTTGCCATGGACAACGACGTGGATGGAACTGGAGGGTCCGACGATTAGTGAAATAAGTCAATCAGAGAAAGACATGTATCATATGACCCCACTGATATGAGGGATTCTTAATCTCAGGAACAGAGTGAGGCTTGCTGGAGTGGTCGGGGGTGGGAGGGATGGGGTGGCTGGGTGATAGACATTGGGGAGGGTATGAGCTACGGTGAGCGCTGTGAATTGTGTAAGACTGTTGAATCACAGATCTGTACTTCTGAAACAACGCAACATATTTTAAGAATAAAGGAAAAGAAGGAGACAGCAGGAGTGGAAGAATGAAGGGGAGTTAGTGAGAGGATGAGACAGACCAGGAGAGATGATGGGTTCTGAAAAAAAATCTGAGGTTTCTAGAGGGGAGGTGGGTCGGGGGATTGGTTAGCCTGGTGGTGGGTATTAAAGAGGGCACATTCTCCATGGAGCACTGTGTGTTAGGAACAAACAATGAATCATGGGACACTACACCAAAACAAATGATGTACTCCATGGTGATTAACAAAGCAATAAAAAACAAAGACTGTAATAAGAGATGAAGAAGGACACTATATCCTACTTAATGGGTCTATCCAACAAGAAGATCTCACAATTGTAAATATCTATGCCCCGAACATGGGAGCATCCAATTATATAAGGCAATTAAGAAGAAAAGCAAAGAAACACATTGACCACCATACAATCATAGTGGGGGACTTTAACACCCCCCTGACTGAAACGGCCAGATCATCTAAGCAAAAGATCAACAAGGAAAGAAAGACTTTAAATGACACACTGGACCAAATGGACTTCACAGACATATTCAGAACGTTCCATCCCAATGCAACGGAATACACATTCTTCTCTAGTGCCCATGGAACATTCTCCAGAATGGATCACATCCTAGGTCACAAATCAGGTCTCAACCGGTACCCAAAGATTGGGATCATTCCCTGCACATTTTCAGACCACAGTGCTTTGAAACTAGAACTCAATCACAAGAGGAGAGTCGGAAAGAACTCAAATACATGGAGGCTAAAGAGCATCCTACGAAAGAATGAATGGGTCAACCAGGAAATTAAAGAAGAATTTAAAAAGTTCATGGAAACCAATGAAAATGAAAACTCAACTGTCCAAAATCTTTGGGATACAGCCAAGGCAGTCCTGCGAGGAAAGTATATAGCAATACAAGCCTTTCTCAAGAAACAAGAAAGGTCTCAAATACACACCCAACCCTACACCTAAAGGAGCTGGAGAAAGAACGGCAAATAAAGCCTAAACCCAGCAGGAGAAGAGAAATCATGCAGTTCAGAGCAGAAATCAATGAAATAGAACCCAGAAGAACAGTAGAAGTGATCAACGGAACTAGGAGCTGGTACTTTGAAAGAATTCACAAGATTGATAGAGCCCTGTCCAGGCTGATCAATAAGAAAAGAGAAATGACCCAAATCAACAAAATCATGAATGAAAGAGGAGAGATCACAAACAACACCAAAGAAATACAAACAATTATAAGAACGTAATCTGAGCAACCCTAGGGCAGCAAATTCCATAACCTGGAAGAAATGGGTGCATTCCTAGAGATGTGTCAACTAACAAAACTGACCCAGGAAGAAATAGAATACCTGAACAGTCCTATAACCACGAAGGCAATTGAAGTAGTCATCAAAAACCTCCCAAGAAACCAAAGCCCAGGGCCAGATGGTTTCCCAGGGGGAATTCTATCAGACATTTAAAGAAGAATTAATACCTATTCTCCTGAAACTGTTCCAAACAATAGAAATGGAAGGAAAACTTCCAAACTCATTTATGAGGCCACCATTACCTTGATTCCAAAACCAGACAAAGATCCCATCAAAAAGGAGAATTAGAGCCCAATATCCTTGATGAACATCGATGCAAAAATTCTCACCAAAATACTAGCCAAGAGGACCCAACAGTACATGAAAAGGAGTATTCACCATGACCAAGTGGGATTTATCCCTGGGCTGCAAGGCTGGTTCAACATCCGCAAATCAGTCAACGTGATCAAATACATTAACAAAAGAAAGAACGAGAATCATATGATCCTCTCAATAGATGCAGAAAAAGCATTGGACAAAGTACAGCACCCTTTCTGGATCAAAACTCTTCAGAGTATAGGGACAGCGGGTACATACCTCAATATCATAAGAGCCATCTACGAAAACCCTACAGCGAATATCATTCTCAATGGGGAAAAGCTGAGATCTTTTCCCCTAAGGTCAGGAACGCGGCAGGGATAGCCACTCTCACCACTGCTATTCAACATAGTATTAGAAGTCCTAGCCACAGCAATCAGACAACAAAAAGTAATCCAAGGCATCCAAATCGGCAGAGAGGAAGTCAAACTCTCACTCTTTGCAGATGATATGATACTTTATGTGGAAAACCCAAAAGACTCCACCCCAAAACTGCTAGAACTCACACAGCAATTCCGTCAAGTAGCAGGCTATAAAATCAATGCACAGGAATCAGTGGCATTCCTATACACCAACAACAAGACAGAAGAGAGACAAATCAAGGAGTCGATCCCATTCACAACTGCACCCAAAACCAGAAGAGACCTAGGAATATATTGAACCCAAGAGGCAAAGGATCTGTACTCAGAAAACTGCAAAATACGCAGGAAAGAAATTGAAGAAGACACAAAGAAACGGAAAAACGTTCCATGCTCATGGTTTGGGAGAACCAACATTGTGAAGAGGTCAATGCTACCTAGAGCAATCTACACATGCAATGCAATCCCCATCAAAATAGCATCCACTTTTTCCACGAAATGGAACAAATAATCCTAAAATTTGAATGGAACGTGAAGAGACCCCGAGTAGCCAGAGGAATATTGAGAAAGAAAAGCAAAGCTGGCGGCATCACATTTCTGGACTTCCAGCTCTATGACAAAGCTGTCATCTTCAAGACAGTATGGTACTGGCACAAAAACAGACACATGGATCCATGGAACAGAATCGAGAGCCCAGAAATGGACCCTCAACTCTATGGTCAACTTATCTTTGACAGAGCAGGAAGGAATGTCCAATGGCAAAAAGAGAGTCTCTTCAACAACTGGTGTTGGGAGAATTGGACAGCCCCATGCAGAAGAATGACACTGGACCATTTCCTGACACCACACACAGAAGTAGACGCCAAATGGTTGAAAGACCTCAATGTGAGACAGGAGTCCATCAAAATCCTAAATGAGAACACAGGTAGCAAGCTCTTCGACCTCAGCCGCAGCAACTTCTTCCTAGAAACATCACCAAAGGCACGGGAAGCCAGGGCAAAAATGAACTATTGGGATTTCATCAAGATAAAAAGCTTTGGCATAGCAAAAGAAACAGTCCACAAAACCAAAAGACAACCGACAGAATGGGAGAAATTATTTGCAAATGACATATCAGATAAAGGGCTACTATCCAATATGTATAAAAACTTATCAAACTCAACACCCAAAGAACAAATAATCCAATCAAGAAATAGGCAGAAGACATGAACAGATATTTTTCCAAAGAAGACATCCAAATGGCCCACAGGCACATGAAAAAGTGCTCAACACGGCTCGGCATCAGGGAAATCCAAATCAAAACCTCAATGAGATACCACCTCACACCCGTCAGAATGGCTCAAATGAACAAGTCAGGGAACGACAGAGGTTGGCGGGGATGTGGAGAAAGGGGAACCCTCCTACACTGGTGGTGGGAATGCAAGCTGGTGCAACCCCTCTGGAAAAGTGTATGGAGGTTCCTCAAACAGTTGAAATTAGAGCTACCATTCGATCCAGCAATTGCACTCCTGGGTATTTACCACAAAGATACAAATGTGGGGACCCGAAGCGGTACGTGCACCCCATTGTTTATAGCAGCAATATCCACAATAGCCAAACGGTGGAAAGAGCCAAGATGTCCATCGACAGATGAATGGATAAAGAAGAGGTGGTATATATATACACAATGGACTATTACGCAGCCATCAAAAGGAATGAGGTGTTGCCATGGACAACGACGTGGATGGAACTGGAGGGTCCGACGATTAGTGAAATGAGTCAATCAGAGAAAGACATGTATCATATGACCTCACTGATATGAGGGATTCTTAATCTCAGGAACAGAGTGAGGCTTGCTGGAGTGGTCGGGGGGGGGGGATGGGGTGGCTGGGTGATAGACTTTGGGGAGGGTATGAGCTACGGTGAGCGCTGTGAATTGTGTAAGACTGTTGAATCACAGATCTGTACTTCTGAAACAAATAACGCAACATATTTTAAGAATAAAGGAAAACAAGGAGACAGCAGGAGTGGAAGAATGAAGGGGAGTTAGTGAGAGGATGAGACGGACCAGGAGAGATGATGGGTTCTGAAAAAAAATCTGAGGTTTCTAGAGGGGAGGTGGGTCGGTGGATTGGTTAGCCTGGTGGTGGGTATTAAAGAGGGCACATTCTCCATGGAGCACTGTGTGTTAGGAACAAACAATGAATCATGGGACACTAACCAAAACAAATGATGTACTCCATGGTGATTAACAAAGCAATAAAAAACAAAGACTGTAATAAGAGATGAAGAAGGACACTATATCCTACTTAAAGGGTCTATCCAACAAGAAGATCTCACAATTGTAAATATCTATGCCCCGAACATGGGAGCATCCAATTATATAAGGCAATTAAGAAGAAAAGCAAAGAAACACATTGACCACCATACAATCATAGTGGGGGACTTTAACACCCCCCTGACTGAAATGGCCAGATCATCTAAGCAAAAGATCAACAAGGAAAGAAAGACTTTAAATGACACACTGGACCAAATGGACTTCACAGACATATTCAGAACGTTCCATCCCAATGCAACGGAATACACATTCTTCTCTAGTGCCCATGGAACATTCTCCAGAATGGATCACATCCTAGGTCACAAATCAGGTCTCAACCGGTACCCAAAGATTGGGATCATTCCCTGCACATTTTCAGACCACAGTGCTTTGAAACTAGAACTCAATCACAAGAGGAGAGTCGGAAAGAACTCAAATACATGGAGGCTAAAGAGCATCCTACGAAAGAATGAATGGGTCAACCAGGAAATTAAAGAAGAATTTAAAAAGTTCATGGAAACCAATGAAAATGAAAACTCAACTGTCCAAAATCTTTGGGATACAGCCAAGGCAGTCCTGCGAGGAAAGTATATAGCAATACAAGCCTTTCTCAAGAAACAAGAAAGGTCTCAAATACACACCCAACCCTACACCTAAAGGAGCTGGAGAAAGAACGGCAAATAAAGCCTAAACCCAGCAGGAGAAGAGAAATCATGCAGTTCAGAGCAGAAATCAATGAAATAGAACCCAGAAGAACAGTAGAAGTGATCAACGGAACTAGGAGCTGGTACTTTGAAAGAATTCACAAGATTGATACACCCCTGTCCAGGCTGATCAAAAAGAAAAGAGAAATGACCCAAATCAACAAAATCATGAATGAAAGAGGAGAGATCACAAACAACACCAAAGAAATACAAACAATTATAAGAACGTAATCTGAGCAACCCTAGGGCAGCAAATTCCATAACCTGGAAGAAATGGGTGCATTCCTAGAGATGTGTCAACTAACAAAACTGACCCAGGAAGAAATAGAAAACATGAACAGTCCTATAACCACGAAGGCAATTGAAGTAGTCATCAAAAACCTCCCAAGAAACCAAAGCCCAGGGCCAGATGGTTTCCCAGGGGAATTCTATCAGACATTTAAAGAAGAATTAATACCTATTCTCCTGAAACTGTTCCACACAATAGAAATGGAAGGAAAACTTCCAAACTCATTTATGAGGCCACCATTACCTTGATTCCAAAACCAGACAAAGATCCCATCAAAAAGGAGAATTAGAGACCAATATCCTTGATGAACATCGATGCAAAAATTCTCACCAAAATACTAGGCAAGAGGACCCAACAGTACATGAAAAGGAGTATTCACCATGACCAAGTGGGATTTATCCCTGGGCTGCAAGGCTGGTTCAACATCCGCAAATCAGTCAACGTGATCAAATACATTAACAAAAGAAAGAACGAGAATCATATGATCCTCTCAATAGATGCAGAAAAAGCATTGGACAAAGTACAGCACCCTTTCTGGATCAAAACTCTTCAGAGTATAGGGACAGCGGGTACATACCTCAATATCATAAGAGCCATCTACGAAAACCCTACAGCGAATATCATTCTCAATGGGGAAAAGCTGAGATCTTTTCCCCTAAGGTCAGGAACGCGGCAGGGATAGCCACTCTCACCACTGCTATTCAACATAGTATTAGAAGTCCTAGCCACAGCAATCAGACAACAAAAAGTAATCCAAGGCATCCAAATCGGCAGAGAGGAAGTCAAACTCTCACTCTTTGCAGATGATATGATACTTTATGTGGAAAACCCAAAAGACTCCACCCCAAAACTGCTAGAACTCACACAGCAATTCCGTCAAGTAGCAGGCTATAAAATCAATGCACAGGAATCAGTGGCATTCCTATACACCAACAACAAGACAGAAGAGAGACAAATCAAGGAGTCGATCCCATTCACAACTGCACCCAAAACCAGAAGAGACCTAGGAATATATTCATCCCAAGAGGCAAAGGATCTGTACTCAGAAAACTATAAAATACGCAGGAAAGAAATTGAAGAAGACACAAAGAAACGGAAAAACGTTCCATGCTCATGGATTGGGAGAACCAACATTGTGAAGAGGTCAATGCTATCTAGAGCAATCTACACACGCAATGCAATCCCCATCAAAATACCATCCACTTTTTTCCAGGAAATGGAACAAATACTCCTAAAATTTGAATGGAACCAGAAGAGACCCCGAATAGCCAGAGGAATATTGAGAAAGAAAAGCAAAGCTGGCGGCATCACAGTTCTGGACTTCCAGCTCTATGACAAAGCTGTCATCATCAAGACAGTATGGTACTGGCACAAAAACAGACACATGGATCCATGGAACAGAATCGAGAGCCCAGAAATGGACGCTCAACTCTATGGTCAACTTATCTTTGACAGAGCAGGAAGGAATATCCAATGGCAAAAAGAGAGTCTCTTCAACAACTGGTGTTGGGAGAATTGGACAGCCCCATGCAGAAGAATGACAGTGGACCATTTCCTGACACCACACACAAAAGTAGACTCCAAATGGTTGAAAGACCTCAATGTGAGACAGGAGTCCATCAAAATCCTAAAGGAGAACACAGGTAGCAAGCACTTCGACCTCAGCCGCAGCAACTTCTTCCTAGAAACATCACCAAAGGCACGGGAAGCCAGGGCAAAAATGAACTATTGGGATTTCATCAAGATAAAAAGCTTTGGCACAGCAAAAGAAACAGTCCACAAAACCAAAAGACAACCGACAGAATGGGAGAAATTATTTGCAAATGACCTATCAGTTAAAGGGCTACTACCCAATATGTATAAAAACTTATCAAACTCAACACCCAAAGAACAAATAATCCAATCAAGAAATAGGCAGAAGACATGAACAGACATTTTTCCAAAGAAGACATCCAAATGGCCCACAGACACATGAAAAAGTGCTCAACACGGCTTGGCATCAGAGAAATCCAAATGAAAACCTCAATGAGATACCACCTCACACCCGTCAGAATGGCTCAAATGAACAAGTCAGGGAACGACAGAGTTTGGCGGGGATGTGGAGATAGGGGAACCCGCCGACACTGGTGGTGGGAATGCAAGCTGCTGCAACCCCTCTGGAAAACAGTATGGAGGTTCCTCACACAGTTGAAATTAGAGCTACCATTCGATCCAACATTTGCACTCCTGGGTATTTACCCCAAAGATACAAATGTAGGGACCCGAAGCGGTACGTGCACCCCATTGTTTATAGCAGCAATGTCCACAATAGCCAAACTGTGGAAACAGCCAAGATGTCCATCGACAGATGAATGGATAAAGAAGAGGTGGTATATATATACACAATGGACTATTACGCAGCCATCAAAAGGAATGAGATGTTGCCATGGACAACGACGTGGATGGAACTGGAGGGTCCGACGATTAGTGAAATAAGTCAATCAGAGAAAGTCATGTATCATATGACCCCACTGATATGAGGGATTCTTAATCTCAGGAACAGAGTGAGGCTTGCTGGAGTGGTCGGGGGTGGGAGGGATGGGGTGGCTGGGTGATAGACATTGGGGAGGGTATGAGCTACGGTGAGCGCTGTGAATTGTGTAAGACTGTTGAATCACAGATCTGTACTTCTGAAACAACGCAACATATTTTAAGAATAAAGGAAAAGAAGGAGACAGCAGGAGTGGAAGAATGAAGGGGAGTTAGTGAGAGGATGAGACGGACCAGGAGAGATGATGGGTTCTGAAAAAAAATCTGAGGTTTCTAGAGGGGAGGTGGGTCGGGGGATTGGTTAGCCTGGTGGTGGGTATTAAAGAGGGCACATTCTCCATGGAGCACTGTGTGTTAGGAACAAACAATGAATCATGGGACACTACACCAAAACAAATGATGTACTCCATGGTGATTAACAAAGCAATAAAAAACAAAGACTGTAATAAGAGATGAAGAAGGACACTATATCCTACTTAATGGGTCTATCCAACAAGAAGATCTCACAATTGTAAATATCTATGCCCCGAACATGGGAGCATCCAATTATATAAGGCAATTAAGAAGAAAAGCAAAGAAACACATTGACCACCATACAATCATAGTGGGGGACTTTAACACCCCCCTGACTGAAACGGCCAGATCATCTAAGCAAAAGATCAACAAGGAAAGAAAGACTTTAAATGACACACTGGACCAAATGGACTTCACAGACATATTCAGAACGTTCCATCCCAATGCAACGGAATACACATTCTTCTCTAGTGCCCATGGAACATTCTCCAGAATGGATCACATCCTAGGTCACAAATCAGGTCTCAACCGGTACCCAAAGATTGGGATCATTCCCTGCACATTTTCAGACCACAGTGCTTTGAAACTAGAACTCAATCACAAGAGGAGAGTCGGAAAGAACTCAAATACATGGAGGCTAAAGAGCATCCTACGAAAGAATGAATGGGTCAACCAGGAAATTAAAGAAGAATTTAAAAAGTTCATGGAAACCAATGAAAATGAAAACTCAACTGTCCAAAATCTTTGGGATACAGCCAAGGCAGTCCTGCGAGGAAAGTATATAGCAATACAAGCCTTTCTCAAGAAACAAGAAAGGTCTCAAATACACACCCAACCCTACACCTAAAGGAGCTGGAGAAAGAACGGCAAATAAAGCCTAAACCCAGCAGGAGAAGAGAAATCATGCAGTTCAGAGCAGAAATCAATGAAATAGAACCCAGAAGAACAGTAGAAGTGATCAACGGAACTAGGAGCTGGTACTTTGAAAGAATTCACAAGATTGATACACCCCTGTCCAGGCTGATCAAAAAGAAAAGAGAAATGACCCAAATCAACAAAATCATGAATGAAAGAGGAGAGATCACAAACAACACCAAAGAAATACAAACAATTATAAGAACGTAATCTAAGCAACCCTAGGGCAGCAAATTCCATAACCTGGAAGAAATGGGTGCATTCCTAGAGATGTGTCAACTAACAAAACTGACCCAGGAAGAAATAGAAAACATGAACAGTCCTATAACCACGAAGGCAATTGAAGTAGTCATCAAAAACCTCCCAAGAAACCAAAGCCCAGGGCCAGATGGTTTCCCAGGGGAATTCTATCAGACATTTAAAGAAGAATTAATACCTATTCTCCTGAAACTGTTCCAAACAATAGAAATGGAAGGAAAACTTCCAAACTCATTTATGAGGCCACCATTACCTTGATTCCAAAACCAGACAACGATCCCATCAAAAAGGAGAATTAGAGACCAATATCCTTGATGAACATCGATGCAAAAATTCTCACCAAAATACTAGCCAAGAGGACCCAACAGTACATGAAAAGGAGTATTCACCATGACCAAGTGGGATTTATCCCTGGGCTGCAAGGCTGGTTCAACATCCGCAAATCAGTCAACGTGATCAAATACATTAACAAAAGAAAGAACGAGAATCATATGATCCTCCCAAGAGATGCAGAAAAAGCATTGGACAAAGTACAGCACCCTTTCTGGATCAAAACTCTTCAGAGTATAGGGACAGCGGGTACATACCTCAATATCATAAAAGCCATCTACGAAAACCCTACAGCGAATATCATTCTCAATGGGGAAAAGCTGAGATCTTTTCCCCTAAGGTCAGCAACGCGGCAGGGATAGCCACTCTCACCACTGCTATTCAACATAGTATTAGAAGTCCTAGCCACAGCAATCAGACAACAAAAAGTAATCCAAGGCATCCAAATCGGCCGAGAGGAAGTCAAACTCTCACTCTTTGCAGATGATATGATACTTTATGTGGAAAACCCAAAAGACTCCACCCCAAAACTGCTAGAACTCACACAGCAATTCCGTCAAGTAGCAGGCTATAAAATCAATGCACAGGAATCAGTGGCATTCCTATACACCAACAACAAGACAGAAGAGAGACAAATCAAGGAGTCGATCCCATTCACAACTGCACCCAAAACCAGAAGAGACCTAGGAATATATTGAACCCAAGAGGCAAAGGATCTGTACTCAGAAAACTGCAAAATACGCAGGAAAGAAATTGAAGAAGACACAAAGAAACGGAAAAACGTTCCATGCTCATGGTTTGGGAGAACCAACATTGTGAAGAGGTCAATGCTACCTAGAGCAATCTACACATGCAATGCAATCCCCATCAAAATAGCATCCACTTTTTCCACGAAATGGAACAAATAATCCTAAAATTTGAATGGAACGTGAAGAGACCCCGAGTAGCCAGAGGAATATTGAGAAAGAAAAGCAAAGCTGGCGGCATCACAATTCTGGACTTCCAGCTCTATGACAAAGCTGTCATCATCAAGACAGTATGGTACTGGCACAAAAACAGACACATGGATCCATGGAACAGAATCGAGAGCCCAGAAATGGACCCTCAACTCTATGGTCAACTTATCTTTGACAGAGCAGGAAGGAATGTCCAATGGCAAAAAGAGAGTCTCTTCAACAACTGGTGTTGGGAGAATTGGACAGCCCCATGCAGAAGAATGACACTGGACCATTTCCTGACACCACACACAGAAGTAGACGCCAAATGGTTGAAAGACCTCATTGTGAGACAGGAGTCCATCAAAATCCTAAAGGAGAACACAGGTAGCAAGCACTTCGACCTCAGCCGCAGCAACTTCTTCCTAGAAACATCACCAAAGGCACGGGAAGCCAGGGCAAAAATGAACTATTGGGATTTCATCAAGATAAAAAGCTTTGGCACAGCAAAAGAAACAGTCCACAAAACCAAAAGACAACCGACAGAATGGGAGAAATTATTTGCAAATGACATATCAGATAAAGGGCTACTATCCAATATGTATAAAAACTTATCAAACTCAACACCCAAAGAACAAATAATCCAATCAAGAAATAGGCAGAAGACATGAACAGATATTTTTCCAAAGAAGACATCCAAATGGCCCACAGGCACATGAAAAAGTGCTCAACACGGCTCGGCATCAGGGAAATCCAAATCAAAACCTCAATGAGATACCACCTCACACCCGTCAGAATGGCTCAAATGAACAAGTCAGGGAACGACAGAGGTTGGCGGGGATGTGGAGAAAGGGGAACCCTCCTACACTGGTGGTGGGAATGCAAGCTGGTGCAACCCATCTGGAAAAGTGTATGGAGGTTCCTCAAACAGTTGAAATTAGAGCTACCATTCGATCCAGCAATTGCACTCCTGGGTATTTACCCCAAAGATACAAATGTAGGGACCCGAAGCGGTACGTGCACCCCATTGTTTATAGCAGCAATATCCACAATAGCCAAACGGTGGAAAGAGCCAAGATGTCCATCGACAGATGAATGGATAAAGAAGAGGTGGTATATATATACACAATGGACTATTACGCAGCCATCAAAAGGAATGAGGTGTTGCCATGGACAACGACGTGGATGGAACTGGAGGGTCCGACGATTAGTGAAATGAGTCAATCAGAGAAAGACATGTATCATATGACCTCACTGATATGAGGGATTCTTAATCTCAGGAACAGAGTGAGGCTTCCTGGAGTGGTCGGGGGGGGGGGATGGGGTGGCTGGGTGATAGACTTTGGGGAGGGTATGAGCTACGGTGAGCGCTGTGAATTGTGTAAGACTGTTGAATCACAGATCTGTACTTCTGAAACAAATAACGCAACATATTTTAAGAATAAAGGAAAACAAGGAGACAGCAGGAGTGGAAGAATGAAGGGGAGTTAGTGAGAGGATGAGACGGACCAGGAGAGATGATGGGTTCTGAAAAAAAATCTGAGGTTTCTAGAGGGGAGGTGGGTCGGGGGATTGGTTAGCCTGGTGGTGGGTATTAAAGAGGGCACATTCTCCATGGAGCACTGTGTGTTAGGAACAAACAATGAATCATGGGACACTACACCAAAACAAATGATGTACTCCATGGTGATTAACAAAGCAATAAAAAACAAAGACTGTAATAAGAGATGAAGAAGGACACTATATCCTACTTAAAGGGTCTATCCAACAAGAAGATCTCACAATTGTAAATATCTATGCCCCGAACATGGGAGCATCCAATTATATAAGGAAATTAAGAAGAAAAGCAAAGAAACACATTGACCACCATACAATCATAGTGGGGGACTTTAACACCCCCCTGACTGAAATGGCCAGATCATCTAAGCAAAAGATCAACAAGGAAAGAAAGACTTTAAATGACACACTGGACCAAATGGACTTCACAGACATATTCAGAACGTTCCATCCCAATGCAACGGAATACACATTCTTCTCTAGTGCCCATGGAACATTCTCCAGAATGGATCACATCCTAGGTCACAAATCAGGTCTCAACCGGTACCCAAAGATTGGGATCATTCCCTGCACATTTTCAGACCACAATGCTTTGAAACTAGAACTCAATCACAAGAGGAGAGTCGGAAAGAACTCAAATACATGGAGGCTAAAGAGCATCCTACGAAAGAATGAATGGGTCAACCAGGAAATTAAAGAAGAATTTAAAAAGTTCATGGAAACCAATGAAAATGAAAACTCAACTGTCCAAAATCTTTGGGATACAGCCAAGGCAGTCCTGCGAGGAAAGTATATAGCAATACAAGCCTTTCTCAAGAAACAAGAAAGGTCTCAAATACACACCCAACCCTACACCTAAAGGAGCTGGAGAAAGAACGGCAAATAAAGCCTAAACCCAGCAGGAGAAGAGAAATCATGCAGTTCAGAGCAGAAATCAATGAAATAGAACCCAGAAGAACAGTAGAAGTGATCAACGGAACTAGGAGCTGGTACTTTGAAAGAATTCACAAGATTGATACACCCCTGTCCAGGCTGATCAAAAAGAAAAGAGAAATGACCCAAATCAACAAAATCATGAATGAAAGAGGAGAGATCACAAACAACACCAAAGAAATACAAACAATTATAAGAACGTAATCTGAGCAACCCTAGGGCAGCAAATTCCATAACCTGGAAGAAATGGGTGCATTCCTAGAGATGTGTCAACTAACAAAACTGACCCAGGAAGAAATAGAAAACATGAACAGTCCTATAACCACGAAGGCAATGAAGTAGTCATCAAAAACCTCCCAAGAAACCAAAGCCCAGGGCCAGATGGTTTCCCAGGGGAATTCTATCAGACATTTAAAGAAGAATTAATACCTATTCTCCTGAAACTGTTCCACACAATAGAAATGGAAGGAAAACTTCCAAACTCATTTATGAGGCCACCATTACCTTGATTCCAAAACCAGACAAAGATCCCATCAAAAAGGAGAATTAGAGCCCAATATCCTTGATGAACATCGATGCAAAAATTCTCACCAAAATACTAGCCAAGAGGACCCAACAGTACATGAAAAGGAGTATTCACCATGACCAAGTGGGATTTATCCCTGGGCTGCAAGGCTGGTTCAACATCCGCAAATCAATCAACGTGATCAAATACATTAACAAAAGAAAGAACGAGAATCATAGGATCCTCTCAATAGATGCAGAAAAAGCATTGGACAAAGTACAGCACCCTTTCTGGATCAAAACTCTTCAGAGTATAGGGACAGCGGGTTCATACCTCAATATCATAAGAGCCATCTACGAAAACCCTACAGCGAATATCATTCTCAATGGGGAAAAGCTGAGATCTTTTCCCCTAAGGTCAGGAACGCGGCAGGGATAGCCACTCTCACCACTGCTATTCAACATAGTATTAGAAGTCCTAGCCACAGCAATCAGACAACAAAAAGTAATCCAAGGCATCCAAATCGGCCGAGAGGAAGTCAAACTCTCACTCTTGGCAGATGATATGATACTTTATGTGGAAAACCCAAAAGACTCCACCCCAAAACTGCTAGAACTCACACAGCAATTCCGTCAAGTAGCAGGCTATAAAATCAATGCACAGGAATCAGTGGCATTCCTATACACCAACAACAAGACAGAAGAGAGACAAATCAAGGAGTCGATCCCATTCACAACTGCACCCAAAACCAGAAGAGACCTAGGAATATATTGAACCCAAGAGGCAAAGGATCTGTACTCAGAAAACTGCAAAATACGCAGGAAAGAAATTGAAGAAGACACAAAGAAACGGAAAAACGTTCCATGCTCATGGTTTGGGAGAACCAACATTGTGAAGAGGTCAATGCTACCTAGAGCAATCTACACATGCAATGCAATCCCCATCAAAATAGCATTCACTTTTTCCACGAAATGGAACAAATAATCCTAAAATTTGAATGGAACGTGAAGAGACCCCGAGTAGCCAGAGGAATATTGAGAAAGAAAAGCAAAGCTGGCGGCATCACAATTCTGGACTTCCAGCTCTATGACAAAGCTGTCATCATCAAGACAGTATGGTACTGGCACAAAAACAGACACATGGATCCATGGAACAGAATCGAGAGCCCAGAAATGGACCCTCAACTCTATGGTCAACTTATCTTTGACAGAGCAGGAAGGAATGTCCAATGGCAAAAAGAGAGTCTCTTCAACAACTGGTGTTGGGAGAATTGGACAGCCCCATGCAGAAGAATGACACTGGACCATTTCCTGACACCACACACAGAAGTAGACGCCAAATGGTTGAAAGACCTCAATGTGAGACAGGAGTCCATCAAAATCCTAAAGGAGAACACAGGTAGCAAGCTCTTCGACCTCAGCCGCAGCAACTTCTTCCTAGAAACATCACCAAAGGCACGGGAAGCCAGGGCAAAAATGAACTATTGGGATTTCATCAAGATAAAAAGCTTTGGCACAGCAAAAGAAACAGTCCACAAAACCAAAAGACAACCGACAGAATGGGAGAAATTATTCGCAAATGACATATCAGATAAAGGGCTACTATCCAATATGTATAAAAACTTATCAAACTCAACACCCAAAGAACAAATAATCCAATCAAGAAATAGGCAGAAGACATGAACAGATATTTTTCCAAAGAAGACATCCAAATGGCCCACAGGCACATGAAAAAGTGCTCAACACGGCTCGGCATCAGGGAAATCCAAATCAAAACCTCAATGAGATACCACCTCACACCCGTGAGAATGGCTCAAATGAACAAGTCAGGGAACGACAGAGGTTGGCGGGGATGTGGAGAAAGGGGAACCCTCCTACACTGGTGGTGGGAATGCAAGCTGGTGCAACCCCTCTGGAAAAGTGTATGGAGGTTCCTCAAACAGTTATAATTAGAGCTACCATTCGATCCAGCAATTGCACTCCTGGGTATTTACCCCAAAGATACAAATGTAGGGACCCGAAGCGGTACGTGCACCCCATTGTTTATAGCAGCAATATCCACAATAGCCAAACGGTGGAAAGAGCCAAGATGTCCATCGACAGATGAATGGATAAAGAAGAGGTGGTATATATATACACAATGGACTATTACGCAGCCATCAAAAGGAATGAGGTGTTGCCATGGACAACGACGTGGATGGAACTGGAGGGTCCGACGATTAGTGAAATGATTCAATCAGAGAAAGACATGTATCATATGACCTCACTGATATGAGGGATTCTTAATCTCAGGAACAGAGTGAGGCTTGCTGGAGTGGTCGGGGGGGGGATGGGGTGGCTGGGTGATAGACTTTGGGGAGGCTATGAGCTACGGTGAGCGCTGTGAATTGTGTAAGACTGTTGAATCACAGATCTGTACTTCTGAAACAAATAACGCAACATATTTTAAGAATAAAGGAAAAGAAGGAGACAGCAGGAGTGGAAGAATGAAGGGGAGTTAGTGAGAGGGGGAGACGGACCAGGAGAGATGATGGATTCTGAAAAAAAATCCGAGGTTTCTAGAGGGGAGGTGGGTCGGTGGATTGGTTTGACTGGTGATGGTTATTAAAGAGGGCACATTCTGCATGGAGCACTGTGTGTTAGGAACAAACAATGAATCATGGGACAGTACACCAAAACAAATGATGTAGTACATGGTGATTAACAAAGCAATAAAAAACAAAGACTGTAATAAGAGATGAAGAAGGACACTATATCCTACTTAAAGGGTCTATCCAACAAGAAGATCTCACAATTGTAAATATCTATGCCCCGAACATGGGAGCATCCAATTATATAAGGAAATTAAGAAGAAAAGCAAAGTAACACATTGACCACCATACAATCATAGTGGGGGACTTTAACACCCCCCTGACTGAAATGGCCAGATCATCTAAGCAAAAGATCAACAAGGAAAGAAAGACTTTAAATGACACACTGGACCAAATGGACTTCACAGACATATTCAGAACGTTCCATCCCAATGCAACGGAATACACATTCTTCTCTAGTGCCCATGGAACATTCTCCAGAATGGATCACATCCTAGGTCACAAATCAGGTCTCAACCGGTACCCAAAGATTGGGATCATTCCCTGCACATTTTCAGACCACAATGCTTTGAAACTAGAACTCAATCACAAGAGGAGAGTCGGAAAGAACTCAAATACATGGAGGCTAAAGAGCATCCTACGAAAGAATGAATGGGTCAACCAGGAAATTAAAGAAGAATTTAAAAAGTTCATGGAAACCAATGAAAATGAAAACTCAACTGTCCAAAATCTTTGGGATACAGCCAAGGCAGTCCTGCGAGGAAAGTATATAGCAATACAAGCCTTTCTCAAGAAACAAGAAAGGTGTCAAATACACACCCAACCCTACACCTAAAGGAGCTGGAGAAAGAACGGCAAATAAAGCCTAAACCCAGCAGGAGAAGAGAAATCATGCAGTTCAGAGCAGAAATCAATGAAATAGAACCCAGAAGAACAGTAGAAGTGATCAACGGAACTAGGAGCTGGTACTTTGAAAGAATTCACAAGATTGATACACCCCTGTCCAGGCTGATCAAAAAGAAAAGAGAAATGACCCAAATCAACAAAATCATGAATGAAAGAGGAGAGATCACAAACAACACCAAAGAAATACAAACAATTATAAGAACGTAATCTGAGCAACCCTAGGGCAGCAAATTCCATAACCTGGAAGAAATGGGTGCATTCCTAGAGATGTGTCAACTAACAAAACTGACCCAGGAAGAAATAGAAAACATGAACAGTCCTATAACCACGAAGGCAATTGAAGTAGTCATCAAAAACCTCCCAAGAAACCAAAGCCCAGGGCCAGATGGTTTCCCAGGGGAATTCTATCAGACATTTAAAGAAGAATTAATACCTATTCTCCTGAAACTGTTCCAAACAATAGAAATGGAAGGAAAACTTCCAAACTCATTTATGAGGCCACCATTACCTTGATTCCAAAACCAGACAAAGATCCCATCAAAAAGGAGAATTAGAGACCAATATCCTTGATGAACATCGATGCAAAAATTCTCACCAAAATACTAGCGAAGAGGACCCAACAGTACATGAAAAGGAGTATTCACCATGACCAAGTGGGATTTATTCCTGGGCTGCAAGGCTGGTTCAACATCCGCAAATCAGTCAACGTGATCAAATACATTAACAAAAGAAAGAACGAGAATCATATGATCCTCCCAAGAGATGCAGAAAAAGCATTGGACAAAGTACAGCACCCTTTCTGGATCAAACCTCTTCAGAGTATAGGGACAGCGGGTACATACCTCAATATCATAAAAGCCATCTACGAAAACCCTACAGCGAATATCATTCTCAATGGGGAAAAGCTGAGATCTTTTCCCCTAAGGTCAGCAACGCGGCAGGGATAGCCACTCTCACCACTGCTATTCAACATAGTATTAGAAGTCCTAGCCACAGCAATCAGACAACAAAAAGTAATCCAAGGCATCCAAATCGGCAGAGAGGAAGTCAAACTCTCACTCTTTGCAGATGATATGATACTTTATGTGGAGAACCCAAAAGACTCCACCCCAAAACTGCTAGAACTCACACAGCAATTCCGTCAAGTAGCAGGCTATAAAATCAATGCACAGGAATCAGTGGCATTCCTATACACCAACAACAAGACAGAAGAGAGACAAATCAAGGAGTCGATCCCATTCACAACTGCACCCAAAACCAGAAGAGACCTAGGAATATATTGAACCCAAGAGGCAAGGGATCTGTACTCAGAAAACTACAAAATACGCAGGAAAGAAATTGAAGAAGACACAAAGAAACGGAAAAACGTTCCATGCTCATGGATTGGGAGAACCAACATTGTGAAGAGGACAATGCTACCTAGAGCAATCTACACATGCAATGCAATCCCCATCAAAATAGCATCCACTTTTTTCCACGAAATGGAACAAATAATCCTAAAATTTGAATGGAACCTGAAGAGACCCCGAGTAGCCAGAGGAATATTGAGAAAGAAAAGCAAAGCTGGCGGCATCACAATTCTGGACTTCCAGCTCTATGACAAAGCTGTCATCATCAAGACAGTATGGTACTGGCACAAAAACAGACACATGGATCCATGGAACAGAATCGAGAGCCCAGAAATGGACCCTCAACTCTATGGTCAACTTATCTTTGACAGAGCAGGAAAGAATATCCAATGGCAAAAAGAGAGTCTCTTCAACAACTGGTGTTGGGAGAATTGGACAGCCCCATGCAGAAGAATGACACTGGACCATTTCCTGACACCACACACAGAAGTAGACGCCAAATGGTTGAAAGACCTCAATGTGAGACAGGAGTCCATCAAAATCCTAAAGGAGAACACCGGTAGCAAGCTCTTCGACCTCAGCCGCAGCAAATTCTTCCTAGAAACATCACCAAAGGCACGGGAAGCCAGGGCAAAAATGAACTATTGGGATTTCATCAAGATAAAAAGCTTTGGCACAGCAAAAGAAACAGTCCACAAAACCAAAAGACAACCGACAGAATGGGAGAAATTATTTGCAAATGACCTATCAGATAAAGGGCTACTATCCAATATGTATAAAAACTTATCAAACTCAACACCCAAAGAACAAATAATCCAATCAAGAAATAGGCAGAAGACATGAACAGACATTTTTCCAAAGAAGACATCCAAATGGCCCACAGGCACATGAAAAAGTGCTCAACACGGCTCGGCATCAGGGAAATCCAAATCAAAACCTCAATGAGATACCACCTCACACCCGTCAGAATGGCTCAAATGAACAAGTCAGGGAACGACAGAGGTTGGCGGGGATGTGGAGAAAGGGGAACCCTCCTACACTGGTGGTGGGAATGCAAGCTGGTGCAACCCCTCTGGAAAAGTGTATGGAGGTTCCTCAAACAGTTATAATTAGAGCTACCATTCGATCCAGCAATTGCACTCCTGGGTATTTACCCCAAAGATACAAATGTAGGGACCCGAAGCGGTACGTGCACCCCATTGTTTATAGCAGCAATATCCACAATAGCCAAACGGTGGAAAGAGCCAAGATGTCCATCGACAGATGAATGGATAAAGAAGAGGTGGTATATATATACACAATGGACTATTACGCAGCCATCAAAAGGAATGAGGTGTTGCCATGGACAACGACGTGGATGGAACTGGAGGGTCCGACGATTAGTGAAATAAGTCAATCAGAGAAAGACATGTATCATATGACCTCACTGATATGAGGGTTTCTTAATCTCAGGAACAGAGTGAGGGTTGCTGGAGTGGTCGGGGGGGGGGGATGGGGTGGCTGGGTGATAGACTTTGGGGAGGGTATGAGCTACGGTGAGCGCTGTGAATTGTGTAAGACTGTTGAATCACAGATCTGTACTTCTGAAACAAATAACGCAACATATTTTAAGAATAAAGGAAAACAAGGAGACAGCAGGAGAGGAAGAATGAAGGGGAGTTAGTGAGAGGGGGAGACGGACCAGGAGAGATGATGGATTCTGAAAAAAAATCCGAGGTTTCTAGAGGGGAGGTGCGTCGGTGGATTGGTGTGACTGGTGATGGTTATTAAAGAGGGCACATTCTGCATGGAGCACTGTGTGTTAGGAACAAACAATGAATCATGGGACAGTACACCAAAACAAATGATGTAGTACATGGTGATTTACAAAGCAATAAAAAACAAAGACTGTAATAAGAGATGAAGAAGGACACTATATCCTACTTAAAGGGTCTATCCAACAAGAAGATCTCACAATTGTAAATATCTATGCCCCGAACATGGGAGCATCCAATTATATAAGGCAATTAAGAAGAAAAGCAAAGAAACACATTGACCACCATACAATCATAGTGGGGGACTTTAACACCCCCCTGACTGAAATGGCCAGATCATCTAAGCAAAAGATCAACAAGGAAATAAAGACTTTAAATGACACACTGGACCAAATGGACTTCACAGACATATTCAGAACGTTCCATCCCAATGCAACGGAATACACATTCTTCTCTAGTGCCCATGGAACATTCTCCAGAATGGATCACATCCTAGGTCACAAATCAGGTCTCAACCGGTACCCAAAGATTGGGATCATTCCCTGCACATTTTCAGACCACAATGCTTTGAAACTAGAACTCAATCACAAGAGGAAAGTGGGAAAGAACTCAAATACATGGAGGCTAAAGAGCATCCTACGAAAGAATGAATGGGTCAACCAGGAAATTAAAGAAGAATTTAAAAAGTTCATGGAAACCAATGAAAATGAAAACTCAACTGTCCAAAATCTTTGGGATACAGCCAAGGCAGTCCTGCGAGGAAAGTATATAGCAATACAAGCCTTTCTCAAGAAACAAGAAAGGTCTCAAATACACACCCAACCCTACACCTAAAGGAGCTGGAGAAAGAACGGCAAATAAAGCCTAAACCCAGCAGGAGAAGAGAAATCATGCAGTTCAGAGCAGAAATCAATGAAATAGAACCCAGAAGAACAGTAGAAGTGATCAACGGAACTAGGAGCTGGTACTTTGAAAGAATTCACAAGATTGATACACCCCTGTCCAGGCTGATCAAAAAGAAAAGAGAAATGACCCAAATCAACAAAATCATGAATGAAAGAGGAGAGATCACAAACAACACCAAAGAAATACAAACAATTATAAGAACGTAATCTGAGCAACCCTAGGGCAGCAAATTCCATAACCTGGAAGAAATGGGTGCATTCCTAGAGATGTGTCAACTAACAAAACTGACCCAGGAAGAAATAGAAAACCTGAACAGTCCTATAACCACGAAGGCAATTGAAGTAGTCATCAAAAACCTCCCAAGAAACCAAAGCCCAGGGCCAGATGGTTTCCCAGGGGAATTCTATCAGACATTTAAAGAAGAATTAATACCTATTCTCCTGAAACTGTTCCACACAATAGAAATGGAAGGAAAACTTCCAAACTCATTTATGAGGCCACCATTACCTTGATTCCAAAACCAGACAAAGATCCCATCAAAAAGGAGAATTAGAGACCAATATCCTTGATGAACATCGATGCAAAAATTCTCACCAAAATACTAGCCAAGAGGACCCAACAGTACATGAAAAGGAGTATTCACCATGACCAAGTGGGATTTATCCCTGGGCTGCAAGGCTGGTTCAACATCCGCAAATCAGTCAACGTGATCAAATACATTAACAAAAGAAAGAACGAGAATCATAGGATCCTCTCAATAGATGCAGAAAAAGCATTGGACAAAGTACAGCACCCTTTCTGGATCAAAACTCTTCAGAGTATAGGGACAGCGGGTACATACCTCAATATCATAAAAGCCATCTACGAAAACCCTACAGCGAATATCATTCTCAATGGGGAAAAGCTGAGATCTTTTCCCCTAAGGTCAGGAACGCGGCAGGGATAGCCATTCTCACCACTGCTATTCAACATAGTATTAGAAGTCCTAGCCACAGCAATCAGACAACAAAATGTAATCCATGGCATCCAAATCGGCAGAGAGGAAGTCAAACTCTCACTCTTTGCAGATGATATGATACTTTATGTGGAAAACCCAAAAGACTCCACCCCAAAACTGCTAGAACTCACACAGCAATTCCGTCAAGTAGCAGGCTATAAAATCAATGCACAGGAATCAGTGGCATTCCTATACACCAACAACAAGACAGAAGAGAGACAAATCAAGGAGTCGATCCCATTCACAACTGCACCCAAAACCAGAAGAGACCTAGGAATATATTCATCCCAAGAGGCAAAGGATCTGTACTCAGAAAACTACAAAATACGCAGGAAAGAAATTGAAGAAGACACAAAGAAACGGAAAAACGTTCCATGCTCATGGATTGGGAGAACCAACATTGTGAATAGGTCAATGCTACCTAGAGCAATCTACACATGCAATGCAATCCCCATCAAAATACCATCCACTTTTTTCCAGGAAATGGAACAAATACTCCTAAAATTTGAATGGAACCAGAAGAGACCCCGAATAGCCAGAGGAATATTGAGAAAGAAAAGCAAAGCTGGCGGCATCACAATTCTGGACTTCCAGCTCTATGACAAAGCTGTCATCATCAAGACAGTATGGTACTGGCACAAAAACAGACACATGGATCCATGGAACAGAATCGAGAGCCCAGAAATGGACCCTCAACTCTATGGTCAACTTATCTTTGACAGAGCAGGAAGGAATGTCCAATGGCAAAAAGAGAGTCTCTTCAACAACTGGTGTTGGGAGAATTGGACAGCCCCATGCAGAAGAATTACACTGGACCATTTCCTGACACCACACACAAAGTAGACTCCAAATGGTTGAAAGACCTCAATGTGAGACAGGAGTCCATCAAAATCCTAAAGGAGAACACAGGTAGCAAGCACTTCGACCTCAGCTGCAGCAACTTCTTCCTAGAAACATCACCAAAGGCACGGGAAGCCAGGGCAAAAATGAACTATTGGGATTTCATCAAGATAAAAAGCTTTGGCACAGCAAAAGAAACAGTCCACAAAACCAAAAGACAACCGACAGAATGGGAGAAATTATTTGCAAATGACCTATCAGATAAAGGGCTACTACCCAATATGTATAAAAACTTATCAAACTCAACACCCAAAGAACAAATAATCCAATCAAGAAATAGGCAGAAGACATGAACAGACATTTTTCCAAAGAAGACATCCAAATGGCCCACAGGCACATGAAAAAGTGCTCAACACGGCTCGGCATCAGGGAAATCCAAATCAAAACCTCAATGAGATACCACCTCACACCCGTCAAGATGGCTCAAATGAACAAGTCAGGGAACGACAGAGGTTGGCGGGGATGTGGAGAAAGGGGAACCCTCCTACACTGGTGGTGGGAATGCAAGCTGGTGCAACCCCTCTGGAAAAGTGTATGGAGGTTCCTCAAACAGTTATAATTAGAGCTACCATTCGATCCAACATTTGCACTCCTGGGTATTTACCCCAAAGATACAAATGTAGGGACCCGAAACGGTACGTGCACCCCATTGTTTATAGCAGCAATGTCCACAATAGCCAAACTGTGGAAACAGCCAAGATGTCCATCGACAGATGAATGGATAAAGAAGAGGTGGTATATATATACACAATGGACTATTACGCAGCCATCAAAAGGAATGAGATGTTGCCATGGACAACGACGTGGATGGAACTGGAGGGTCCGACGATTAGTGAAATAAGTCAATCAGAGAAAGACATGTATCATATGACCCCACTGATATGAGGGATTCTTAATCTCAGGAACAGAGTGAGGCTTGCTGGAGTGGTCGGGGGTGGGAGGGATGGGGTGGCTGGGTGATAGACATTGGGGAGGGTATGAGCTACGGTGAGCGCTGTGAATTGTGTAAGACTGTTGAATCACAGATCTGTACTTCTGAAACAATGCAACATATTTTAAGAATAAAGGAAAAGAAGGAGACAGCAGGAGTGGAAGAATGAAGGGGAGTTAGTGAGAGGATGAGACGGACCAGGAGAGATGACGGGTTCTGAAAAAAAATCTGAGGTTTCTAGAGGGGAGGTGGGTCGGGGGATTGGTTAGCCTGGTGGTGGGTATTAAAGAGGGCACATTCTCCATGGAGCACTGTGTGTTAGGAACAAACAATGAATCATGGGACACTACACCAAAACAAATGATGTACTCCATGGTGATTAACAAAGCAATAAAAAACAAAGACTGTAATAAGAGATGAAGAAGGACACTATATCCTACTTAAAGGGTCTATCCAACAAGAAGATCTCACAATTGTAAATATCTATGCCCCGAACATGGGAGCATCCAATTATATAAGGCAATTAAGAAGAAAAGCAAAGAAACACATTGACCACCATACAATCATAGTGGGGGACTTTAACACCCCCCCTGACTGAAATGGCCAGATCATCTAAGCAAAAGATCAACAAGGAAATAAAGACTTTAAATGACACACTGGACCAAATGGACTTCACAGACATATTCAGAACGTTCCATCCCAATGCAACGGAATACACTTTCTTCTCTAGTGCCCATGGAACATTCTCCAGAATGGATCACATCCTAGGTCACAAATCAGGTCTCAACCGGTACCCAAAGATTGGGATCATTCCCTGCACATTTTCAGACCACAATGCTTTGAAACTAGAACTCAATCACAATAGGAGAGTCGGAAAGAACTCAAATACATGGAGGCTAAAGAGCATCCTACGAAAGAATGAATGGGTCAACCAGGAAATTAAAGAAGAATTTAAAAAGTTCATGGAAACCAATGAAAATGAAAACTCAACTGTCCAAAATCTTTGGGATACAGCCAAGGCAGTCCTGCGAGGAAAGTATATAGCAATACAAGCCTTTCTCAAGAAACAAGAAAGGTCTCAAATACACACCCAACCCTACACCTAAAGGAGCTGGAGAAAGAACGGCAAATAAAGCCTAAACCCAGCAGGAGAAGAGAAATCATGCAGTTCAGAGCAGCAATCAATGAAATAGAACCCAGAAGAACAGTAGAAGTGATCAACGGAACTAGGAGCTGGTACTTTGAAAGAATTCACAAGATTGATACACCCCTGTCCAGGCTGATCAAAAAGAAAAGAGAAATGACCCAAATCAACAAAATCATGAATGAAAGAGGAGAGATCACAAACAACACCAAAGAAATACAAACAATTATAAGAACGTAATCTGAGCAACCCTAGGGCAGCAAATTCCATAACCTGGAAGAAATGGGTGCATTCCTAGAGATGTGTCAACTAACAAAACTGACCCAGGAAGAAATAGAAAACATGAACAGTCCTATAACCACGAAGGCAATTGAAGTAGTCATCAAAAACCTCCCAAGAAACCAAAGCCCAGGGCCAGATGGTTTCCCAGGGGAATTCTATCAGACATTTAAAGAAGAATTAATACCTATTCTCCTGAAACTGTTCCAAACAATAGAAATGGAAGGAAAACTTCCAAACTCATTTATGAGGCCACCATTACCTTGATTCCAAAACCAGACAAAGATCCCATCAAAAAGGAGAATTAGAGACCAATATCCTTGATGAACATCGATGCAAAAATTCTCACCAAAATACTAGCCAAGAGGACCCAACAGTACATGAAAAGGAGTATTCACCATGACCAAGTGGGATTTATCCCTGGGCTGCAAGGCTGGTTCAACATCCGCAAATCAGTCAACGTGATCAAATACAATAACAAAAGAAAGAACGAGCATCATATGATCCTCTCAATAGATGCAGAAAAAGCATTGGACAAAGTACAGCACCCTTTCTGGATCAAAACTCTTCAGAGTATAGGGACAGCGGGTACATACCTCAATATCATAAAAGCCATCTACGAAAACCCTACAGCGAATATCATTCTCAATGGGGAAAAGCTGAGATCTTTTCCCCTAAGGTCAGGAACGCGGCAGGGATAGCCAATCTCAACACTGCTATTCAACATAGTATTAGAAGTCCTAGCCACAGCAATCAGACAACAAAAAGTAATCCAAGGCATCCAAATCGGCAGAGAGGAAGTCAAACTCTCACTCTTTGCAGATGATATGAAACTTTATGTGGAAACCCCAAAAGACTCCACCCCAAAACTGCTAGAACTCACACAGCAATTCCGTCAAGTAGCAGGCTATAAAATCAATGCACAGGAATCAGTGGCATTCCTATACACCAACAACAAGACAGAAGAGAGACAAATCAAGGAGTCGATCCCATTCACAACTGCACCCAAAACCAGAAGAGACCTAGGAATATATTGAACCCAAGAGGCAAGGGATCTGTACTCAGAAAACTACAAAATACGCAGGAAAGAAATTGAAGAAGACACAAAGAAACGGAAAAACGTTCCATGCTCATGGATTGGGAGAACCAACATTGTGAAGAGGTCAATGCTACCTAGAGCAATCTACACATGCAATGCAATCCCCATCAAAATACCATCCACTTTTTTCCACGAAATGGAACAAATAATCCTAAAATTTGAATGGAACCTGAAGAGACCCCGACTAGCCAGAGGAATATTGAGAAAGAAAAGCAAAGCTGGCGGCATCACAATTCTGGACTTCCAGCTCTATGACAAAGCTGTCATCATCAAGACAGTATGGTACTGGCACAAAAACAGACACATGGATCCATGGAACAGAATCGAGAGCCCAGAAATGGACCCTCAACTCTATGGTCAACTTATCTTTGACAGAGCAGGAAGGAATGTCCAATGGCAAAAAGAGAGTCTCTTCAACAACTGGTGTTGGGAGAATTGGACAGCCCCATGCAGAAGAATGACACTGGACCATTTCCTGACACCACACACAGAAGTAGACGCCAAATGGTTGAAAGACCTCAATGTGAGACAGGAGTCCATCAAAATCCTAAAGGAGAACACAGGTAGCAAGCTCTTCGACCTCAGCCGCAGCAACTTCTTCCTAGAAACATCACCAAAGGCACGGGAAGCCAGGGCAAAAATGAACTATTGGGATTTCATCAAGATAAAAAGCTTTGGCACAGCAAAAGAAACAGTCCACAAAACCAAAAGACAACCGACAGAATGGGAGAAATTATTTGCAAATGACATATCAGATAAAGGGCTACTATCCAATATGTATAAAAACTTATCAAACTCAACACCCAAAGAACAAATAATCCAATCAAGAAATAGGCAGAAGACATGAACAGACATTTTTCCAAAGAAGACATCCAAATGGCCCACAGGCACATGAAAAAGTGCTCAACACGGCTCGGCATCAGGGAAATCCAAATCAAAACCTCAATCAGATACCACCTCACACCCGTCAGAATGGCTCAAATGAACAAGTCAGGGAACGACAGAGGTTGGCGGGGATGTGGAGAAAGGGGAACCCTCCTACACTGGTGGTGGGAATGCAAGCTGGTGCAACCCCTCTGGAAAAGTGTATGGAGGTTCCTCAAACAGTTATAATTAGAGCTACCATTCGATCCAGCAATTGCACTCCTGGGTATTTACCCCAAAGATACAAATGTAGGGACCCGAAGCGGTACGTGCACCCCATTGTTTATAGCAGCAATATCCACAATAGCCAAACGGTGGAAAGAGCCAAGATGTCCATCGACAGATGAATGGATAAAGAAGAGGTGGTATATATATACACAATGGACTATTACGCAGCCATCAAAAGGAATGAGTTGTTGCCATGGACAACGACGTGGATGGAACTGGAGGGTCCGACGATTAGTGAAATAAGTCAATCAGAGAAAGACATGTATCATATGACCTCACTGATATGAGGGATTCTCAATCTCAGGAACAGAGTGAGGCTTGCTGGAGTGGTCGGGGGGGGGATGGGGTGGCTGGGTGATAGACATTGGGGAGGGTATGAGCTACGGTGAGCGCTGTGAATTGTGTAAGACTGTTGAATCACAGATCTGTACTTCTGAAACAAATAACGCAACATATTTTAAGAATAAAGGAAAACAAGGAGACAGCAGGAGAGGAAGAATGAAGGGGAGTTAGTGAGAGGGGGAGACGGACCAGGAGAGATGATGGATTCTGAAAAAAAATCCGAGGTTTCTAGAGGGGAGGTGGGTGGGTGGATTGGTTTGACTGTTGATGGTTATTAAAGAGGGCACATTCTGCATGGAGCACTGTGTGTTAGGAACAAACAATGAATCATGGGACAGTACACCAAAACAAATGATGTAGTACATGGTGATTAACAAAGCCATAAAAAACAAAGACTGTAATAAGAGATGAAGAAGGACACTATATCCTACTTAAAGGGTCTATCCAACAAGAAGATCTCACAATTGTAAATATCTATGCCCCGAACATGGGAGCATCCAATTATATAAGGCAATTAAGAAGAAAAGCAAAGAAACACATTGACCACCATACAATCATAGTGGGGGACTTTAACACCCCCCTGACTGAAATGGCCAGATCATCTAAGCAAAAGATCAACAAGGAAAGAAAGACTTTAAATGACACACTGGACCAAATGGACTTCACAGACATATTCAGAACGTTCCATCCCAATGCAACGGAATACACATTCTTCTCTAGTGCCCATGGAACATTCTCCAGAATGGATCACATCCTAGGTCACAAATCAGGTCTCAACCGGTACCCAAAGATTGGGATCATTCCCTGCACATTTTCAGACCACAATGCTTTGAAACTAGAACTCAATCACAAGAGGAAAGTGGGAAAGAACTCAAATACATGGAGGCTAAAGAGCATCCTACGAAAGAATGAATGGGTCAACCAGGAAATTAAAGAAGAATTTAAAAAGTTCATGGAAACCAATGAAAATGAAAACTCAACTGTCCAAAATCTTTGGGATACAGCCAAGGCAGTCCTGCGAGGAAAGTATATAGCAATACAAGCCTTTCTCAAGAAACAAGAAAGGTCTCAAATACACACCCAACCCTACACCTAAAGGAGCTGGAGAAAGAACGGCAAATAAAGCCTAAACCCAGCAGGAGAAGAGAAATCATGCAGTTCAGAGCAGAAATCAATGAAATAGAACCCAGAAGAACAGTAGAAGTGATCAACGGAACTAGGAGCTGGTACTTTGAAAGAATTCACAAGATTGATACACCCCTGTCCAGGCTGATCAAAAAGAAAAGAGAAATGACCCAAATCAACAAAATCATGAATGAAAGAGGAGAGATCACAAACAACACCAAAGAAATACAAACAATTATAAGAACGTAATCTGAGCAACCCTAGGGCAGCAAATTCCATAACCTGGAAGAAATGGGTGCATTCCTAGAGATGTGTCAACTAACAAAACTGACCCAGGAAGAAATAGAAAACATGAACAGTCCTATAACCACGAAGGCAATTGAAGTAGTCATCAAAAACCTCCCAAGAAACCAAAGCCCAGGGCCAGATGGTTTCCCAGGGGAATTCTATCAGACATTTAAAGAAGAATTAATACCTATTCTCCTGAAACTGTTCCAAACAATAGAAATGGAAGGAAAACTTCCAAACTCATTTATGAGGCCACCATTACCTTGATTCCAAAACCAGACAAAGATCCCATCAAAAAGGAGAATTAGAGACCAATATCCTTGATGAACATCGATGCAAAAATTCTCACCAAAATACTAGCCAAGAGGACCCAACAGTACATGAAAAGGAGTATTCACCATGACCAAGTGGGATTTATCCCTGGGCTGCAAGGCTGGTTCAACATCCGCAAATCAGTCAACGTGATCAAATACATTAACAAAAGAAAGAACGAGAATCATATGATCCTCCCAAGAGATGCAGAAAAAGCATTGGACAAAGTACAGCACCCTTTCTGGATCAAAACTCTTCAGAGTATAGGGACAGCGGGTACATACCTCAATATCATAAAAGCCATCTACGAAAACCCTACAGCGAATATCATTCTCAATGGGGAAAAGCTGAGATCTTTTCCCCTAAGGTCAGCAACGCGGCAGGGATAGCCACTCTCACCACTGCTATTCAACATAGTATTAGAAGTCCTAGCCACAGCAATCAGACAACAAAAAGTAATCCAAGGCATCCAAATCGGCAGAGAGGAAGTCAAACTCTCACTCTTTGCAGATGATATGATACTTTATGTGGAAAACCCAAAAGACTCCACCCCAAAACTGCTAGAACTCACACAGCAATTCCGTCAAGTAGCAGGCTATAAAATCAATGCACAGGAATCAGTGGCATTCCTATACACCAACAACAAGACAGAAGAGAGACAAATCAAGGAGTCGATCCCATTCACAACTGCACCCAAAACCAGAAGAGACCTAGGAATATATTCATCCCAAGAGGCAAAGGATCTGTACTCAGAAAACTACAAAATACGCAGGAAAGAAATTGAAGAAGACACAAAGAAACGGAAAAACGATCCATGCTCATGGATTGGGAGAACCAACATTGTGAAGAGGTCAATGCTACCTAGAGCAATCTACACATGCAATGCACTCCCCATCAAAATACCATCTACTTTTTTCCAGGAAATGGAACAAATACTCCTAAAATTTGAATGGAACCAGAAGAGACCCCGAATAGCCAGAGGAATATTGAGAAAGAAAAGCAAAGCTGGCGGCATCACAATTCTGGACTTCCAGCTCTATGACAAATCTGTCATCATCAAGACAGTATGGTACTGGCACAAAAACAGACACATGGAACCATGGAACAGAATCGAGAGCCCAGAAATGGACCCTCAACTCTATGGTCAACTTATCTTTGACAGAGCAGGAAGGAATGTCCAATGGCAAAAAGAGAGTCTCTTCAACAACTGGTGTTGGGAGAATTGGACAGCCCCATGCAGAAGAATGACAGTGGACCATTTCCTGACACCACACACAAAAGTAGACTCCAAATGGTTGAAAGACCTCAATGTGAGACAGGAGTCCATCAAAATCCTAAAGGAGAACACAGGTAGCAAGCACTTCGACCTCAGCCGCAGCAACTTCTTCCTAGAAACATCACCAAAGGCACGGGAAGCCAGGGCAAAAATGAACTATTGGGATTTCATCAAGATAAAAAGCTTTGGCACAGCAAAAGAAACAGTCCACAAAACCAAAAGACAACCGACAGAATGGGAGAAATTATTTGCAAATGACCTATCAGATAAAGGGCTACTACCCAATATGTATAAAAACTTATCAAACTCAACACCCAAAGAACAAATAATCCAATCAAGAAATAGGCAGAAGACAGGAACAGACATTTTTCCAAAGAAGACATCCAAATGGCCCACAGGCACATGAAAAAGTGCTCAACACGGCTTGGCATCAGAGAAATCCAAATGAAAACCTCAATGAGATACCACCTCACACCCGTCAGAATGGCTCAAATGAACAAGTCAGGGAACGAAAGAGTTTGGCGGGGATGTGGAGATAGGGGAACCCGCCGACACTGGTGGTGGGAATGCAAGCTGCTGCAACCCCTCTGGAAAACAGTATGGAGGTTCCTCACACAGTTGAAATTAGAGCTACCATTCGATCCAACATTTGCACTCCTGGGTATTTACCCCAAAGATACAAATGTAGGGACCCGACGCGGTACGTGCACCCCATTGTTTATAGCAGCAATGTCCACAATAGCCAAACTGTGGAAACAGCCAAGATGTCCATCGACAGATGAAGGGATAAAGAAGAGGTGGTATATATATACACAATGGACTATTACGCAGCCATCAAAAGGAATGAGATGTTGCCATGGACAACGACGTGGATGGAACTGGAGGGTCCGACGATTAGTGAAATAAGTCAATCAGAGAAAGACATGTCTCATATGACCCCACTGATATGAGGGATTCTTAATCTCAGGAACAGAGTGAGGCTTGCTGGAGTGGTCGGGGGTGGGAGGGATGGGGTGGCTGGGTGATAGACATTGGGGAGGGTATGAGGTACGGTGAGCGCTGTGAATTGTGTAAGACTGTTGAATCACACATCTGTACTTCTGAAACAACGCAACATATTTTAAGAATAAAGGAAAAGAAGGAGACAGCAGGAGTGGAAGAATGAAGGGGAGTTAGTGAGAGGATGAGACGGACCAGGAGAGATGATGGGTTCTGAAAAAAAATCTGAGGTTTCTAGAGGGGAGGTGGGTCGGGGGATTGGTTAGCCTGGTGGTGGGTATTAAAGAGGGCACATTCTCCATGGAGCACTGTGTGTTAGGAACAAACAATGAATCATGGGACACTACACCAAAACAAATGATGTACTCCATGGTGATTAACAAAGCAATAAAAAACAAAGACTGTAATAAGAGATGAAGAAGGACACTATATCCTACTTAATGGGTCTATCCAACAAGAAGATCTCACAATTGTAAATACCTATGCCCCGAACATGGGAGCATCCAATTATATAAGGCAATTAAGAAGAAAAGCAAAGAAACACATTGACCACCATACAATCATAGTGGGGGACTTTAACACCCCCCTGACTGAAATGGCCAGATCATCTAAGCAAAAGATCAACAAGGAAATAAAGACTTTAAATGACACACTGGACCAAATGGACTTCACAGACATATTCACAACGTTCCATCCCAATGCAACGGAATACACATTCTTCTCTAGTGCCCATGGAACATTCTCCAGAATGGATCACATCCTAGGTCACAAATCAGGTCTCAACCGGTACCCAAAGATTGGGATCATTCCCTGCACATTTTCAGACCACAATGCTTTGAAACTAGAACTCAATCACAAGAGGAGAGTCGGAAAGAACTCAAATACATGGAGGCTAAAGAGCATCCTACGAAAGAATGAATGGGTCAACCAGGAAATTAAAGAAGAATTTAAAAAGTTCATGGAAACCAATGAAAATGAAAACTCAACTGTCCAAAATCTTTGGGATACAGCCAAGGCAGTCCTGCGAGGAAAGTATATAGCAATACAAGCCTTTCTCAAGAAACAAGAAAGGTCTCAAATACACACCCAACCCTACACCTAAAGGAGCTGGAGAAAGAACGGCAAATAAAGCCTAAACCCAGCAGGAGAAGAGAAATCATGCAGTTCAGAGCAGAAATCAATGAAATAGAACCCAGAAGAACAGTAGAAGTGATCAACGGAACTAGGAGCTGGTACTTTGAAAGAATTCACAAGATTGATACACCCCTGTCCAGGCTGATCAAAAAGAAAAGAGAAATGACCCAAATCAACAAAATCATGAATGAAAGAGGAGAGATCACAAACAACACCAAAGAAATACAAACAATTATAAGAACGTAATCTGAGCAACCCTAGGGCAGCAAATTCCATAACCTGGAAGAAATGGGTGCATTCCTAGAGATGTGTCAACTAACAAAACTGACCCAGGAAGAAATAGAAAACATGAACAGTCCTATAACCACGAAGGCAATTGAAGTAGTCATCAAAAACCTCCCAAGAAACCAAAGCCCAGGGCCAGATGGTTTCCCAGGGGAATTCTATCAGACATTTAAAGAAGAATTAATACCTATTCTCCTGAAACTGTTCCAAACAATAGAAATGGAAGGAAAACTTCCAAACTCATTTATGAGGCCACCATTACCTTGATTCCAAAACCAGACAAAGATCCCATCAAAAAGGAGAATTAGAGACCAATATCCTTGATGAACATCGATGCAAAAATTCTCACCAAAATACTAGCCAAGAGGACCCAACAGTACATGAAAAGGAGTCTTCACCATGACCAAGTGGGATTTATCCCTGGGCTGCAAGGCTGGTTCAACATCCGCAAATCAGTCAACGTGATCAAATACATTAACAAAAGAAAGAACGAGAATCATATGATCCTCTCAATAGATGCAGAAAAAGCATTGGACCAAGTACAGCACCCTTTCTGGATCAAAACTCTTCAGAGTATAGGGACAGCGGGTACATACCTCAATATCATAAAAGCCATCTACGAAAACCCTACAGCGAATATCATTCTCAATGGGGAAAAGCTGAGATCTTTTCCCCTAAGGTAGGAACGCGGCAGGGATAGCCAATCTCACCACTGCTATTCAACATAGTATTAGAAGTCCTAGCCACAGCAATCAGACAACAAAAAGTAATCCAAGGCATCCAAATCGGCAGAGAGGAAGTCAAACTCTCACTCTTTGCAGATGATATGATACTTTCTGTGGAAAACCCAAAAGACTCCACCCCAAAACTGCTAGAATTCACACAGCAATTCCGTCAAGTAGCAGGCTATAAATCAATGCACAGGAATCAGTGGCATTCCTATACAACAACAACAAGACAGAAGAGAGACAAATCAACGAGTCGATCCCATTCACAACTGCACCCAAAACCAGAAGAGACCTAGGAATATATTGAACCCAAGAGGCAAGGGATCTGTACACAGAAAACTACAAAATACGCAGGAAAGAATTTGAAGAAGACACAAAGAAACGGAAAAACGTTCCATGCTCATGGATTGGGAGAACCAACATTGTGAAGAGGTCAATGCTACCTAGAGCAATCTACACATGCAATGCAATCCCCATCAAAATAGCATCCACTTTTTTCCACGAAATGGAACAAATAATCCTAAAATTTGAATGGAACCTGTAGAGACCCCGAGTAGCCAGAGGAATATTGAGAAAGAAAAGCAAAGCTGGCGGCATCACAATTCTGGACTTCCAGCTCTATGACAAAGCTGTCATCATCAAGAGAGTATGGTACTGGCACAAAAACATACACATGGATCCATGGAACAGAATCGAGAGCCCAGAAATGGACCCTCAACTCTATGGTCAACTTATCTTTGACAGAGCAGGAAGGAATGTCCAATGGCAAAAAGAGAGTCTCTTCAACAATTGGTGTTGGGAGAATTGGACAGCCCCATGCAGAAGAATGACACTGGACCATTTCCTGACACCACACACAGAAGTAGACGCCAAATGGTTGAAAGACCTCAATGTGAGACAGGAGTCCATCAAAATCCTAAAGGAGAACACAGGTAGCAAGCTCTTCGACCTCAGCCGCAGCAACTTCTTCCTAGAAACATCACCAAAGGCACGGGAAGCCAGGGCAAAAATGAACTATTGGGATTTCATCAAGATAAAAAGCTTTGGCACAGCAAAAGAAACAGTTCACAAAACCAAAAGACAACCGACAGAATGGGAGAAATTATTTGCAAATGACATATCAGATAAAGGTCTACTATCCAATATGTATAAAAACTTATCAAACTCAACACCCAAAGAACAAATAGTCCAATCAAGAAATAGGCAGAAGACATGAACAGACATTTTTCCAAAGAAGACATCCAAATGGCCCACAGGCACATGAAAAAGTGCTCAACACGGCTCGGCATCAGGGAAATCCAAATCAAAACCTCAATGAGATACCACCTCACACCCGTCAGAATGGCTCAAATGAACAAGTCAGGGAACGACAGAGGTTGGCGGGGATGTGGAGAAAGGGGAACCCTCCTACACTGGTGGTGGGAATGCAAGCTGGTGCAACCCCTCTGGAAAAGTGTATGGAGGTTCCTCAAACAGTTATAATTAGAGCTACCATTCGATCCAGCAATTGCACTCCTGGGTATTTACCCCAAAGATACAAATGTAGGGACCCGAAGCGGTACGTGCACCCCATTGTTTATAGCAGCAATATCCACAATAGCCAAACGGTGGAAAGAGCCAAGATGTCCATCGACAGATGAATGGATGAAGAAGAGGTGGTATATATATACACAATGGACTATTACGCAGCCATCAAAAGGAATGAGGTGTTGCCATGGACAACGACGTGGATGGAACTGGAGGGTCCGACGATTAGTGAAATGAGTCAATCAGAGAAAGACATGTATCATATGACCTCACTGATATGAGGGATTCTTAATCTCAGGAACAGAGTGAGGCTTGCTGGAGTGGTCGGGGGGGGGATGGGGTGGCTGGGTGATAGACTTTGGGGAGGCTATGAGCTACGGTGAGCGCTGTGAATTGTGTAAGACTGTTGAATCACAGATCTGTACTTCTGAAACAAATAACGCAACATATTTTAAGAATAAAGGAAAAGAAGGAGACAGCAGGAGTGGAAGAATGAAGGGGAGTTAGTGAGAGGGGGAGACGGACCAGGAGAGATGATGGATTCTGAAAAAAAATCCGAGGTTTCTAGAGGGGAGGTGGGTCGGTGGATTGGTTTGACTGGTGATGGTTATTAAAGAGGGCACATTCTGCATGGAGCACTGTGTGTTAGGAACAAACAATGAATCATGGGACAGTACACCAAAACAAATGATGTAGTACATGGTGATTAACAAAGCAATAAAAAACAAAGACTGTAATAAGAGATGAAGAAGGACACTATATCCTACTTAAAGGGTCTATCCAACAAGAAGATCTCACAATTGTAAATATCTATGCCCCGAACATGGGAGCATCCAATTATATAAGGCAATTAAGAAGAAAAGCAAAGAAACACATTGACCACCATACAATCATAGTGGGGGACTTTAACACCCCCCTGACTGAAATGGCCAGATCATCTAAGCAAAAGATCAACAAGGAAAGAAAGAGTTTAAATGACACACTGGACCAAATGGACTTCACAGACATATTCAGAACGTTCCATCCCAATGCAACGGAATACACATTCTTCTCTAGTGCCCATGGAACATTCTCCAGAATGGATCACATCCTAGGTCACAAATCAGGTCTCAACCGGTACCCAAAGATTGGGATCATTCCCTGCACATTTTCAGACCACAATGCTTTGAAACTAGAACTCAATCACAAGAGGAAAGTGGGAAAGAACTCAAATACATGGAGGCTAAAGAGCATCCTACGAAAGAATGAATGGGTCAACCAGGAAATTAAAGAAGAATTTAAAAAGTTCATGGAAACCAATGAAAATGAAAACTCAACTGTCCAAAATCTTTGGGATACAGCCACGGCAGTCCTCCGAGGAAAGTACATAGCAATACAAGCCTTTCTCAAGAAACAAGAAAGGTCTCAAATACACACCCAACCCTACACCTAAAGGAGCTGGAGAAAGAACGGCAAATAAAGCCTAAACCCAGCAGGAGAAGAGAAATCATGCAGTTCAGAGCAGAAATCAATGAAATAGAACCCAGAAGAACAGTAGAAGTGATCAACGGAACTAGGAGCTGGTACTTTGAAAGAATTCACAAGATTGATACACCCCTGTCCAGGCTGATCAAAAAGAAAAGAGAAATGACCCAAATCAACAAAATCATGAATGAAAGAGGAGAGATCACAAACAACACCAAAGAAATACAAACAATTATAAGAACGTAATCTGAGCAACCCTAGGGCAGCAAATTCCATAACCTGGAAGAAATGGGTGCATTCCTAGAGATGTGTCAACTAACAAAACTGACCCAGGAAGAAATAGAAAACATGAACAGTCCTATAACCACGAAGGCAATTGAAGTAGTCATCAAAAACCTCCCAAGAAACCAAAGCCCAGGGCCAGATGGTTTCCCAGGGGAATTCTATCAGACATTTAAAGAAGAATTAATACCTATTCTCCTGAAACTGTTCCACACAATAGAAATGGAAGGAAAACTTCCAAACTCATTTATGAGGCCACCATTACCTTGATTCCAAAACCAGACAAAGATCCCATCAAAAAGGAGAATTAGAGACCAATATCCTTGATGAACATCGATGCAAAAATTCTCACCAAAATACTAGCCAAGAGGACCCAACAGTACATGAAAAGGAGTATTCACCATGACCAAGTGGGATTTATTCCTGGGCTGCAAGGCTGGTTCAACATCCGCAAATCAGTCAACGTGATCAAATACATTAACAAAAGAAAGAACGAGAATCATATGATCCTCTCAATAGATGCAGAAAAAGCATTGGACAAAGTACAGCACCCTTTCTGGATCAAAACTCTTCAGAGTATAGGGACAGCGGGTACATACCTCAATATCATAAGAGCCATCTACGAAAACCCTACAGCGAATATCATTCTCAATGGGGAAAAGCTGAGATCTTTTCCCCTAAGGTCAGGAACGCGGCAGGGATAGCCACTCTCACCACTGCTATTCAACATAGTATTAGAAGTCCTAGCCACAGCAATCAGACAACAAAAAGTAATCCAAGGCATCCAAATCGGCAGAGAGGAAGTCAAACTCTCACTCTTTGCAGATGATATGATACTTTATGTGGAAAACCCAAAAGACTCCACCCCAAAACTGCTAGAACTCACACAGCAATTCCGTCAAGTAGCAGGCTATAAAATCAATGCACAGGAATCAGTGGCATTCCTATACACCAACAACAAGACAGAAGAGAGACAAATCAAGGAGTCGATCCCATTCACAACTGCACCCAAAACCAGAAGAGACCTAGGAATATATTCATCCCAAGAGGCAAAGGATCTGTACTCAGAAAACTACAAAATACGCAGGAAAGAAATTGAAGAAGACACAAAGAAACGGAAAAACGTTCCATGCTCATGGATTGGGAGAACCAACATTGTGAAGAGGTCAATGCTATCTAGAGCAATCTACACACGCAATGCAATCCCCATCAAAATACCATCCACTTTTTTCCAGGAAATGGAACAAATACTCCTAAAATTTGAATGGAACCAGAAGAGACCCCGAATAGCCAGAGGAATATTGAGAAAGAAAAGCAAAGCTGGCGGCATCACAGTTCTGGACTTCCAGCTCTATGACAAAGCTGTCATCATCAAGACAGTATGGTACTGGCACAAAAACAGACACATGGATCCATGGAACAGAATCGAGAGCCCAGAAATGGACCCTCAACTCTATGGTCAACTTATCTTTGACAGAGCAGGAAGGAATATCCAATGGGAAAAAGAGAGTCTCTTCAACAACTGGTGTTGGGAGAATTGGACAGCCCCATGCAGAAGAATGACAGTGGACCATTTCCTGACACCACACACAAAAGTAGACTCCAAATGGTTGAAAGACCTCAATGTGAGACAGGAGTCCATCAAAATCCTAAAGGAGAACACAGGTAGCAAGCACTTCGACCTCAGCCGCAGCAACTTCTTCCTAGAAACATCACCAAAGGCACGGGAAGCCAGGGCAAAAATGAACTATTGGGATTTCATCAAGATAAAAAGCTTTGGCACAGCAAAAGAAACAGTCCACAAAACCAAAAGACAACCGACAGAATGGGAGAAATTATTTGCAAATGACCTATCAGTTAAAGGGCTACTACCCAATATGTATACAAACTTATCAAACTCAACACCCAAAGAACAAATAATCCAATCAAGAAATAGGCAGAAGACATGAACAGACATTTTTCCAAAGAAGACATCCAAATGGCCCACAGACACATGAAAAAGTGCTCAACACGGCTTGGCATCAGAGAAATCCAAATGAAAACCTCAATGAGATACCACCTCACACCCGTCAGAATGGCTCAAATGAACAAGTCAGGGAACGACAGAGTTTGGCGGGGATGTGGAGATAGGGGAACCCGCCGACACTGGTGGTGGGAATGCAAGCTGCTGCAACCCCTCTGGAAAACAGTATGGACGTTCCTCACACAGTTGAAATTAGAGCTACCATTCGATCCAACATTTGCACTCCTGGGTATTTACCCCAAAGATACAAATGTAGGGACCCGAAGCGGTACGTGCACCCCATTGTTTATAGCAGCAATGTCCACAATAGCCAAACTGTGGAAACAGCCAAGATGTCCATCGACAGATGAATGGATAAAGAAGAGGTGGTATATATATACACAATGGACTATTATGCAGCCATCAAAAGGAATGAGATGTTGCCATGGACAACGACGTGGATGGAACTGGAGGGTCCGACGATTAGTGAAATAAGTCAATCAGAGAAAGACATGTATCATATGACCCCACTGATATGAGGGATTCTTAATCTCAGGAACAGAGTGAGGCTTGCTGGAGTGGTCGGGGGTGGGAGGGATGGGGTGGCTGGGTGATAGACATTGGGGAGGGTATGAGCTACGGTGAGCGCTGTGAATTGTGTAAGACTGTTGAATCACAGATCTGTACTTCTGAAACAACGCAACATATTTTAAGAATAAAGGAAAAGAAGGAGACAGCAGGAGTGGAAGAATGAAGGGGAGTTAGTGAGAGGATGAGACAGACCAGGAGAGATGATGGGTTCTGAAAAAAAATCTGAGGTTTCTAGAGGGGAGGTGGGTCGGGGGATTGGTTAGCCTGGTGGTGGGTATTAAAGAGGGCACATTCTCCATGGAGCACTGTGTGTTAGGAACAAACAATGAATCATGGGACACTACACCAAAACAAATGATGTACTCCATGGTGATTAACAAAGCAATAAAAAACAAAGACTGTAATAAGAGATGAAGAAGGACACTATATCCTACTTAATGGGTCTATCCAACAAGAAGATCTCACAATTGTAAATATCTATGCCCCGAACATGGGAGCATCCAATTATATAAGGCAATTAAGAAGAAAAGCAAAGAAACACATTGACCACCATACAATCATAGTGGGGGACTTTAACACCCCCCTGACTGAAACGGCCAGATCATCTAAGCAAAAGATCAACAAGGAAAGAAAGACTTTAAATGACACACTGGACCAAATGGACTTCACAGACATATTCAGAACGTTCCATCCCAATGCAACGGAATACACATTCTTCTCTAGTGCCCATGGAACATTCTCCAGAATGGATCACATCCTAGGTCACAAATCAGGTCTCAACCGGTACCCAAAGATTGGGATCATTCCCTGCACATTTTCAGACCACAGTGCTTTGAAACTAGAACTCAATCACAAGAGGAGAGTCGGAAAGAACTCAAATACATGGAGGCTAAAGAGCATCCTACGAAAGAATGAATGGGTCAACCAGGAAATTAAAGAAGAATTTAAAAAGTTCATGGAAACCAATGAAAATGAAAACTCAACTGTCCAAAATCTTTGGGATACAGCCAAGGCAGTCCTGCGAGGAAAGTATATAGCAATACAAGCCTTTCTCAAGAAACAAGAAAGGTCTCAAATACACACCCAACCCTACACCTAAAGGAGCTGGAGAAAGAACGGCAAATAAAGCCTAAACCCAGCAGGAGAAGAGAAATCATGCAGTTCAGAGCAGAAATCAATGAAATAGAACCCAGAAGAACAGTAGAAGTGATCAACGGAACTAGGAGCTGGTACTTTGAAAGAATTCACAAGATTGATACAGCCCTGTCCAGGCTGATCAATAAGAAAAGGGAAATGACCCAAATCAACAAAATCATGAATGAAAGAGGAGAGATCACAAACAACACCAAAGAAATACAAACAATTATAAGAACGTAATCTGAGCAACCCTAGGGCAGCAAATTCCATAACCTGGAAGAAATGGGTGCATTCCTAGAGATGTGTCAACTAACAAAACTGACCCAGGAAGAAATAGAATACCTGAACAGTCCTATAACCACGAAGGCAATTGAAGTAGTCATCAAAAACCTCCCAAGAAACCAAAGCCCAGGGCCAGATGGTTTCCCAGGGGAATTCTATCAGACATTTAAAGAAGAATTAATACCTATTCTCCTGAAACTGTTCCAAACAATAGAAATGGAAGGAAAACTTCCAAACTCATTTATGAGGCCACCATTACCTTGATTCCAAAACCAGACAAAGATCCCATCAAAAAGGAGAATTAGAGACCAATATCCTTGATGAACATCGATGCAAAAATTCTCACCAAAATACTAGCCAAGAGGACCCAACAGTACATGAAAAGGAGTATTCACCATGACCAAGTGGGATTTATCCCTGGGCTGCAAGGCTGGTTCAACATCCGCAAATCAGTCAACGTGATCAAATACATTAACAAAAGAAAGAACGAGAATCATATGATCCTCCCAAGAGATGCAGAAAAAGCATTGGACAAAGTACAGCACCCTTTCTGGATCAAAACTCTTCAGAGTATAGGGACAGCGGGTACATACCTCAATATCATAAAAGCCATCTACGAAAACCCTACAGCGAATATCATTCTCAATGGGGAAAAGCTGAGATCTTTTCCCCTAAGGTCAGCAACGCGGCAGGGATAGCCACTCTCACCACTGCTATTCAACATAGTATTAGAAGTCCTAGCCACAGCAATCAGACAACAAAAAGTAATCCAAGGCATCCAAATCGGCCGAGAGGAAGTCAAACTCTCACTCTTTGCAGATGATATGATACTTTATGTGGAAAACCCAAAAGACTCCACCCCAAAACTGCTAGAACTCACACAGCAATTCCGTCAAGTAGCAGGCTATAAAATCAATGCACAGGAATCAGTGGCATTCCTATACACCAACAACAAGACAGAAGAGAGACAAATCAAGGAGTCGATCCCATTCACAACTGCACCCAAAACCAGAAGAGACCTAGGAATATATTGAACCCAAGAGGCAAAGGATCTGTACTCAGAAAACTGCAAAATACGCAGGAAAGAAATTGAAGAAGACACAAAGAAACGGAAAAACGTTCCATGCTCATGGTTTGGGAGAACCAACATTGTGAAGAGGTCAATGCTACCTAGAGCAATCTACACATGCAATGCAATCCCCATCAAAATAGCATCCACTTTTTCCACGAAATGGAACAAATAATCCTAAAATTTGAATGGAACGTGAAGAGACCCCGAGTAGCCAGAGGAATATTGAGAAAGAAAAGCAAAGCTGGCGGCATCACAATTCTGGACTTCCAGCTCTATGACAAAGCTGTCATCATCAAGACAGTAAGGTACTGGCACAAAAACAGACACATGGATCCATGGAACAGAATCGAGAGCCCAGAAATGGACCCTCAACTCTATGGTCAACTTATCTTTGACAGAGCAGGAAGGAATGTCCAATGGCAAAAAGAGAGTCTCTTCAACAACTGGTGTTGGGAGAATTGGACAGCCCCATGCAGAAGAATGACACTGGACCATTTCCTGACACCACACACAGAAGTAGACGCCAAATGGTTGAAAGACCTCATTGTGAGACAGGAGTCCATCAAAATCCTAAAGGAGAACACAGGTAGCAAGCACTTCGACCTCAGCCGCAGCAACTTCTTCCTAGAAACATCACCAAAGGCACGGGAAGCCAGGGCAAAAATGAACTATTGGGATTTCATCAAGATAAAAAGCTTTGGCACAGCAAAAGAAACAGTCCACAAAACCAAAAGACAACCGACAGAATGGGAGAAATTATTTGCAAATGACATATCAGATAAAGGGCTACTATCCAATATGTATAAAAACTTATCAAACTCAACACCCAAAGAACAAATAATCCAATCAAGAAATAGGCAGAAGACATGAACAGATATTTTTCCAAAGAAGACATCCAAATGGCCCACAGGCACATGAAAAAGTGCTCAACACGGCTCGGCATCAGGGAAATCCAAATCAAAACCTCAATGAGATACCACCTCACACCCGTCAGAATGGCTCAAATGAACAAGTCAGGGAACGACAGAGGTTGGCGGGGATGTGGAGAAAGGGGAACCCTCCTACACTGGTGGTGGGAATGCAAGCTGGTGCAACCCCTCTGGAAAAGTGTATGGAGGTTCCTCAAACAGTTGAAATTAGAGCTACCATTCGATCCAGCAATTGCACTCCTGGGTATTTACCCCAAAGATACAAATGTAGGGACCCGAAGCGGTACGTGCACCCCATTGTTTATAGCAGCAATATCCACAATAGCCAAACGGTGGAAAGAGCCAAGATGTCCATCGACAGATGAATGGATAAAGAAGAGGTGGTATATATATACACAATGGACTATTACGCAGCCATCAAAAGGAATGAGGTGTTGCCATGGACAACGACGTGGATGGAACTGGAGGGTCCGACGATTAGTGAAATGAGTCAATCAGAGAAAGACATGTATCATATGACCTCACTGATATGAGGGATTCTTAATCTCAGGAACAGAGTGAGGCTTCCTGGAGTGGTCGGGGGGGGGGGATGGGGTGGCTGGGTGATAGACTTTGGGGAGGGTATGAGCTACGGTGAGCGCTGTGAATTGTGTAAGACTGTTGAATCACAGATCTGTACTTCTGAAACAAATAACGCAACATATTTTAAGAATAAAGGAAAACAAGGAGACAGCAGGAGTGGAAGAATGAAGGGGAGTTAGTGAGAGGATGAGACGGACCAGGAGAGATGATGGGTTCTGAAAAAAAATCTGAGGTTTCTAGAGGGGAGGTGGGTCGGGGGATTGGTTAGCCTGGTGGTGGGTATTAAAGAGGGCACATTCTCCATGGAGCACTGTGTGTTAGGAACAAACAATGAATCATGGGACACTACACCAAAACAAATGATGTACTCCATGGTGATTAACAAAGCAATAAAAAACAAAGACTGTAATAAGAGATGAAGAAGGACACTATATCCTACTTAAAGGGTCTATCCAACAAGAAGATCTCACAATTGTAAATATCTATGCCCCGAACATGGGAGCATCCAATTATATAAGGAAATTAAGAAGAAAAGCAAAGAAACACATTGACCACCATACAATCATAGTGGGGGACTTTAACACCCCCCTGACTGAAATGGCCAGATCATCTAAGCAAAAGATCAACAAGGAAAGAAAGACTTTAAATGACACACTGGACCAAATGGACTTCACAGACATATTCAGAACGTTCCATCCCAATGCAACGGAATACACATTCTTCTCTAGTGCCCATGGAACATTCTCCAGAATGGATCACATCCTAGGTCACAAATCAGGTCTCAACCGGTACCCAAAGATTGGGATCATTCCCTGCACATTTTCAGACCACAATGCTTTGAAACTAGAACTCAATCACAAGAGGAGAGTCGGAAAGAACTCAAATACATGGAGGCTAAAGAGCATCCTACGAAAGAATGAATGGGTCAACCAGGAAATTAAAGAAGAATTTAAAAAGTTCATGGAAACCAATGAAAATGAAAACTCAACTGTCCAAAATCTTTGGGATACAGCCAAGGCAGTCCTGCGAGGAAAGTATATAGCAATACAAGCCTTTCTCAAGAAACAAGAAAGGTCTCAAATACACACCCAACCCTACACCTAAAGGAGCTGGAGAAAGAACGGCAAATAAAGCCTAAACCCAGCAGGAGAAGAGAAATCATGCAGTTCAGAGCAGAAATCAATGAAATAGAACCCAGAAGAACAGTAGAAGTGATCAACGGAACTAGGAGCTGGTACTTTGAAAGAATTCACAAGATTGATACACCCCTGTCCAGGCTGATCAAAAAGAAAAGAGAAATGACCCAAATCAACAAAATCATGAATGAAAGAGGAGAGATCACAAACAACACCAAAGAAATACAAACAATTATAAGAACGTAATCTGAGCAACCCTAGGGCAGCAAATTCCATAACCTGGAAGAAATGGGTGCATTCCTAGAGATGTGTCAACTAACAAAACTGACCCAGGAAGAAATAGAAAACATGAACAGTCCTATAACCACGAAGGCAATGAAGTAGTCATCAAAAACCTCCCAAGAAACCAAAGCCCAGGGCCAGATGGTTTCCCAGGGGAATTCTATCAGACATTTAAAGAAGAATTAATACCTATTCTCCTGAAACTGTTCCACACAATAGAAATGGAAGGAAAACTTCCAAACTCATTTATGAGGCCACCATTACCTTGATTCCAAAACCAGACAAAGATCCCATCAAAAAGGAGAATTAGAGACCAATATCCTTGATGAACATCGATGCAAAAATTCTCACCAAAATACTAGCCAAGAGGACCCAACAGTACATGAAAAGGAGTATTCACCATGACCAAGTGGGATTTATCCCTGGGCTGCAAGGCTGGTTCAACATCCGCAAATCAGTCAACGTATTCAAATACATTAACAAAAGAAAGAACGAGAATCATATGATCCTCTCAATAGATGCAGAAAAAGCATTGGACAAAGTACAGCACCCTTTCTGGATCAAAACTCTTCAGAGTATAGGGACAGCGGGTTCATACCTCAATATCATAAGAGCCATCTACGAAAACCCTACAGCGAATATCATTCTCAATGGGGAAAAGCTGAGATCTTTTCCCCTAAGGTCAGGAACGCGGCAGGGATAGCCACTCTCACCACTGCTATTCAACATAGTATTAGAAGTCCTAGCCACAGCAATCAGACAACAAAAAGTAATCCAAGGCATCCAAATCGGCCGAGAGGAAGTCAAACTCTCACTCTTTGCAGATGATATGATACTTTATGTGGAAAACCCAAAAGACTCCACCCCAAAACTGCTAGAACTCACACAGCAATTCCGTCAAGTAGCAGGCTATAAAATCAATGCACAGGAATCAGTGGCATTCCTATACACCAACAACAAGACAGAAGAGAGACAAATCAAGGAGTCGATCCCATTCACAACTGCACCCAAAACCAGAAGAGACCTAGGAATATATTGAACCCAAGAGGCAAAGGATCTGTACTCAGAAAACTGCAAAATACGCAGGAAAGAAATTGAAGAAGACACAAAGAAACGGAAAAACGTTCCATGCTCATGGTTTGGGAGAACCAACATTGTGAAGAGGTCAATGCTACCTAGAGCAATCTACACATGCAATGCAATCCCCATCAAAATAGCATCCACTTTTTCCACGAAATGGAACAAATAATCCTAAAATTTGAATGGAACGTGAAGAGACCCCGAGTAGCCAGAGGAATATTGAGAAAGAAAAGCAAAGCTGGCGGCATCACAATTCTGGACTTCCAGCTCTATGACAAAGCTGTCATCATCAAGACAGTATGGTACTGGCACAAAAACAGACACATGGATCCATGGAACAGAATCGAGAGCCCAGAAATGGACCCTCAACTCTATGGTCAACTTATCTTTGACAGAGCAGGAAGGAATGTCCAATGGCAAAAAGAGAGTCTCTTCAACAACTGGTGTTGGGAGAATTGGACAGCCCCATGCAGAAGAATGACACTGGACCATTTCCTGACACCACACACAGAAGTAGACGCCAAATGGTTGAAAGACCTCAATGTGAGACAGGAGTCCATCAAAATCCTAAAGGAGAACACAGGTAGCAAGCTCTTCGACCTCAGCCGCAGCAACTTCTTCCTAGAAACATCACCAAAGGCACGGGAAGCCAGGGCAAAAATGAACTATTGGGATTTCATCAAGATAAAAAGCTTTGGCACAGCAAAAGAAACAGTCCACAAAACCAAAAGACAACCGACAGAATGGGAGAAATTATTCGCAAATGACATATCAGATAAAGGGCTACTATCCAATATGTATAAAAACTTATCAAACTCAACACCCAAAGAACAAATAATCCAATCAAGAAATAGGCAGAAGACATGAACAGATATTTTTCCAAAGAAGACATCCAAATGGCCCACAGGCACATGAAAAAGTGCTCAACACGGCTCGGCATCAGGGAAATCCAAATCAAAACCTCAATGAGATACCACCTCACACCCGTCAGAATGGCTCAAATGAACAAGTCAGGGAACGACAGAGGTTGGCGGGGATGTGGAGAAAGGGGAACCCTCCTACACTGGTGGTGGGAATGCAAGCTGGTGCAACCCCTCTGGAAAAGTGTATGGAGGTTCCTCAAACAGTTATAATTAGAGCTACCATTCGATCCAGCAATTGCACTCCTGGGTATTTACCCCAAAGATACAAATGTAGGGACCCGAAGCGGTACGTGCACCCCATTGTTTATAGCAGCAATATCCACAATAGCCAAACGGTGGAAAGAGCCAAGATGTCCATCGACAGATGAATGGATAAAGAAGAGGTGGTATATATATACACAATGGACTATTACGCAGCCATCAAAAGGAATGAGGTGTTGCCATGGACAACGACGTGGATGGAACTGGAGGGTCCGACGATTAGTGAAATGAGTCAATCAGAGAAAGACATATATCATATGACCTCACTGATATGAGGGATTCTTAATCTCAGGAACAGAGTGAGGCTTGCTGGAGTGGTCGGGGGGGGGATGGGGTGGCTGGGTGATAGACTTTGGGGAGGCTATGAGCTACGGTGAGCGCTGTGAATTGTGTAAGACTGTTGAATCACAGATCTGTACTTCTGAAACAAATAACGCAACATATTTTAAGAATAAAGGAAAAGAAGGAGACAGCAGGAGTGGAAGAATGAAGGGGAGTTAGTGAGAGGGGGAGACGGACCAGGAGAGATGATGGATTCTGAAAAAAAATCCGAGGTTTCTAGAGGGGAGGTGGGTCGGTGGATTGGTTTGACTGGTGATGGTTATTAAAGAGGGCACATTCTGCATGGAGCACTGTGTGTTAGGAACAAACAATGAATCATGGGACAGTACACCAAAACAAATGATGTAGTACATGGTGATTAACAAAGCAATAAAAAACAAAGACTGTAATAAGAGATGAAGAAGGACACTATATCCTACTTAAAGGGTCTATCCAACAAGAAGATCTCACAATTGTAAATATCTATGCCCCGAACATGGGAGCATCCAATTATATAAGGAAATTAAGAAGAAAAGCAAAGAAACACATTGACCACCATACAATCATAGTGGGGGACTTTAACACCCCCCTGACTGAAATGGCCAGATCATCTAAGCAAAAGATCAACAAGGAAAGAAAGACTTTAAATGACACACTGGCCCAAATGGACTTCACAGACATATTCAGAACGTTCCATCCCAATGCAACGGAATACACATTCTTCTCTAGTGCCCATGGAACATTCTCCAGAATGGATCACATCCTAGGTCACAAATCAGGTCTCAACCGGTACCCAAAGATTGGGATCATTCCCTGCACATTTTCAGACCACAATGCTTTGAAACTAGAACTCAATCACAAGAGGAGAGTCGGAAAGAACTCAAATACATGGAGGCTAAAGAGCATCCTACGAAAGAATGAATGGGTCAACCAGGAAATTAAAGAAGAATTTAAAAAGTTCATGGAAACCAATGAAAATGAAAACTCAACTGTCCAAAATCTTTGGGATACAGCCAAGGCAGTCCTGCGAGGAAAGTATATAGCAATACAAGCCTTTCTCAAGAAACAAGAAAGGTGTCAAATACACACCCAACCCTACACCTAAAGGAGCTGGAGAAAGAACGGCAAATAAAGCCTAAACCCAGCAGGAGAAGAGAAATCATGCAGTTCAGAGCAGAAATCAATGAAATAGAACCCAGAAGAACAGTAGAAGTGATCAACGGAACTAGGAGCTGGTACTTTGAAAGAATTCACAAGATTGATACACCCCTGTCCAGGCTGATCAAAAAGAAAAGAGAAATGACCCAAATCAACAAAATCATGAATGAAAGAGGAGAGATCACAAACAACACCAAAGAAATACAAACAATTATAAGAACGTAATCTGAGCAACCCTAGGGCAGCAAATTCCATAACCTGGAAGAAATGGGTGCATTCCTAGAGATGTGTCAACTAACAAAACTGACCCAGGAAGACATAGAAAACCTGAACAGTCCTATAACCACGAAGGCAATTGAAGTAGTCATCAAAAACCTCCCAAGAAACCAAAGCCCAGGGCCAGATGGTTTCCCAGGGGAATTCTATCAGACATTTAAAGAAGAATTAATACCTATTCTCCTGAAACTGTTCCAAACAATAGAAATGGAAGGAAAACTTCCAAACTCATTTATGAGGCCACCATTACCTTGATTCCAAAACCAGACAAAGATCCCATCAAAAAGGAGAATTAGAGACCAATATCCTTGATGAACATCGATGCAAAAATTCTCACCAAAATACTAGCCAAGAGGACCCAACAGTACATGAAAAGGAGTATTCACCATGACCAAGTGGGATTTATCCCTGGGCTGCAAGGCTGGTTCAACATCCGCAAATCAGTCAACGTGATCAAATACATTAACAAAAGAAAGAACGAGAATCATATGATCCTCCCAAGAGATGCAGAAAAAGCATTGGACAAAGTACAGCACCCTTTCTGGATCAAACCTCTTCAGAGTATAGGGACAGCGGGTACATACCTCAATATCATAAAAGCCATCTACGAAAACCCTACAGCGAATATCATTCTCAATGGGGAAAAGCTGAGATCTTTTCCCCTAAGGTCAGCAACGCGGCAGGGATAGCCACTCTCACCACTGCTATTCAACATAGTATTAGAAGTCCTAGCCACAGCAATCAGACAACAAAAAGTAATCCAAGGCATCCAAATCGGCAGAGAGGAAGTCAAACTCTCACTCTTTGCAGATGATATGATACTTTATGTGGAAAACCCAAAAGACTCCACCCCAAAACTGCTAGAACTCACACAGCAATTCCGTCAAGTAGCAGGCTATAAAATCAATGCACAGGAATCAGTGGCATTCCTATACACCAACAACAAGACAGAAGAGAGACAAATCAAGGAGTCGATCCCATTCACAACTGCACCCAAAACCAGAAGAGACCTAGGAATATATTGAACCCAAGAGGCAAGGGATCTGTACTCAGAAAACTACAAAATACGCAGGAAAGAAATTGAAGAAGACACAAAGAAACGGAAAAACGTTCCATGCTCATGGATTGGGAGAACCAACATTGTGAAGAGGACAATGCTACCTAGAGCAATCTACACATGCAATGCAATCCCCATCAAAATAGCATCCACTTTTTTCCACGAAATGGAACAAATAATCCTAAAATTTGAATGGAACCTGAAGAGACCCCGAGTAGCCAGAGGAATATTGAGAAAGAAAAGCAAAGCTGGCGGCATCACAATTCTGGACTTCCAGCTCTATGACAAAGCTGTCATCATCAAGACAGTATGGTACTGGCACAAAAACAGACACATGGATCCATGGAACAGAATCGAGAGCCCAGAAATGGACCCTCAACTCTATGGTCAACTTATCTTTGACAGAGCAGGAAAGAATATCCAATGGCAAAAAGAGAGTCTCTTCAACAACTGGTGTTGGGAGAATTGGACAGCCCCATGCAGAAGAATGACAGTGGACCATTTCCTGACACCACACACAGAAGTAGACGCCAAATGGTTGAAAGACCTCAATGTGAGACAGGAGTCCATCAAAATCCTAAAGGAGAACACAGGTAGCAAGCTCTTCGACCTCAGCCGCAGCAAATTCTTCCTAGAAACATCACCAAAGGCACGGGAAGCCAGGGCAAAAATGAACTATTGGGATTTCATCAAGATAAAAATCTTTGGCACAGCAAAAGAAACAGTCCACAAAACCAAAAGACAACCGACAGAATGGGAGAAATTATTTGCAAATGACCTATCAGATAAAGGGCTACTATCCAATATGTATAAAAACTTATCAAACTCAACACCCAAAGAACAAATAATCCAATCAAGAAATAGGCAGAAGACATGAACAGACATTTTTCCAAAGAAGACATCCAAATGGCCCACAGGCACATGAAAAAGTGCTCAACACGGCTCGGCATCAGGGAAATCCAAATCAAAACCTCAATGAGATACCACCTCACACCCGTCAGAATGGCTCAAATGAACAAGTCAGGGAACGACAGAGGTTGGCGGGGATGTGGAGAAAGGGGAACCCTCCTACACTGGTGGTGGGAATGCAAGCTGGTGCAACCCCTCTGGAAAAGTGTATGGAGGTTCCTCAAACAGTTATAATTAGAGCTACCATTCGATCCAGCAATTGCACTCCTGGGTATTTACCCCAAAGATACAAATGTAGGGACCCGAAGCGGTACGTGCACCCCATTGTTTATAGCAGCAATATCCACAATAGCCAAACGGTGGAAAGAGCCAAGATGTCCATCGACAGATGAATGGATAAAGAAGAGGTGGTATATATATACACAATGGACTATTACGCAGCCATCAAAAGGAATGAGGTGTTGCCATGGACAACGACGTGGATGGAACTGGAGGGTCCGACGATTAGTGAAATAAGTCAATCAGAGAAAGACATGTATCATATGACCTCACTGATATGAGGGATTCTTAATCTCAGGAACAGAGTGAGGGTTGCTGGAGTGGTCGGGGGGGGGATGGGGTGGCTGGGTGATAGACTTTGGGGAGGGTATGAGCTACGGTGAGCGCTGTGAATTGTGTAAGACTGTTGAATCACAGATCTGTACTTCTGAAACAAATAACGCAACATATTTTAAGAATAAAGGAAAACAAGGAGACAGCAGGAGAGGAAGAATGAAGGGGAGTTAGTGAGAGGGGGAGACGGACCAGGAGAGATGATGGATTCTGAAAAAAAATCCGAGGTTTCTAGAGGGGAGGTGGGTCGGTGGATTGGTGTGACTGGTGATGGTTATTAAAGAGGGCACATTCTGCATGGAGCACTGTGTGTTAGGAACAAACAATGAATCATGGGACAGTACACCAAAACAAATGATGTAGTACATGGTGATTTACAAAGCAATAAAAAACAAAGACTGTAATAAGAGATGAAGAAGGACACTATATTCTACTTAAAGGGTCTATCCAACAAGAAGATCTCACAATTGTAAATATCTATGCCCCGAACATGGGAGCATCCAATTATATAAGGCAATTAAGAAGAAAAGCAAAGAAACACATTGACCACCATACAATCATAGTGGGGGACTTTAACACCCCCCTGACTGAAATGGCCAGATCATCTAAGCAAAAGATCAACAAGGAAATAAAGACTTTAAATGACACACTGGACCAAATGGACTTCACAGACATATTCAGAACGTTCCATCCCAATGCAACGGAATACACATTCTTCTCTAGTGCCCATGGAACATTCTCCAGAATGGATCACATCCTAGGTCACAAATCAGGTCTCAACCGGTACCCAAAGATTGGGATCATTCCCTGCACATTTTCAGACCACAATGCTTTGAAACTAGAACTCAATCACAAGAGGAAAGTGGGAAAGAACTCAAATACATGGAGGCTAAAGAGCATCCTACGAAAGAATGAATGGGTCAACCAGGAAATTAAAGAAGAATTTAAAAAGTTCATGGAAACCAATGAAAATGAAAACTCAACTGTCCAAAATCTTTGGGATACAGCCAAGGCAGTCCTGCGAGGAAAGTATATAGCAATACAAGCCTTTCTCAAGAAACAAGAAAGGTCTCAAATACACACCCAACCCTACACCTAAAGGAGCTGGAGAAAGAACGGCAAATAAAGCCTAAACCCAGCAGGAGAAGAGAAATCATGCAGTTCAGAGCAGAAATCAATGAAATAGAACCCAGAAGAACAGTAGAAGTGATCAACGGAACTAGGAGCTGGTACTTTGAAAGAATTCACAAGATTGATACACCCCTGTCCAGGCTGATCAAAAAGAAAAGAGAAATGACCCAAATCAACAAAATCATGAATGAAAGAGGAGAGATCACAAACAACACCAAAGAAATACAAACAATTATAAGAACGTAATCTGAGCAACCCTAGGGCAGCAAATTCCATAACCTGGAAGAAATGGGTGCATTCCTAGAGATGTGTCAACTAACAAAACTGACCCAGGAAGAAATAGAAAACCTGAACAGTCCTATAACCACGAAGGCAATTGAAGTAGTCATCAAAAACCTCCCAAGAAACCAAAGCCCAGGGCCAGATGGTTTCCCAGGGGAATTCTATCAGACATTTAAAGAAGAATTAATACCTATTCTCCTGAAACTGTTCCAAACAATAGAAATGGAAGGAAAACTTCCAAACTCATTTATGAGGCCACCATTACCTTGATTCCAAAACCAGACAAAGATCCCATCAAAAAGGAGAATTAGAGACCAATATCCTTGATGAACATCGATGCAAAAATTCTCACCAAAATACTAGCCAAGAGGACCCAACAGTACATGAAAAGGAGTATTCACCATGACCAAGTGGGATTTATCCCTGGGCTGCAAGGCTGGTTCAACATCCGCAAATCAGTCAACGTGATCAAATACATTAACAAAAGAAAGAACGAGAATCATAGGATCCTCTCAATAGATGCAGAAAAAGCATTGGACAAAGTACAGCACCCTTTCTGGATCAAAACTCTTCAGAGTATAGGGACAGCGGGTACATACCTCAATATCATAAAAGCCATCTACGAAAACCCTACAGCGAATATCATTCTCAATGGGGAAAAGCTGAGATCTTTTCCCCTAAGGTCAGGAACGCGGCAGGGATAGCCATTCTCACCACTGCTATTCAACATAGTATTAGAAGTCCTAGCCACAGCAATCAGACAACAAAATGTAATCCATGGCATCCAAATCGGCAGAGAGGAAGTCAAACTCTCACTCTTTGCAGATGATATGATACTTTATGTGGAAAACCCAAAAGACTCCACCCCAAAACTGCTAGAACTCACACAGCAATTCCGTCAAGTAGCAGGCTATAAAATCAATGCACAGGAATCAGTGGCATTCCTATACACCAACAACAAGACAGAAGAGAGACAAATCAAGGAGTCGATCCCATTCACAACTGCACCCAAAACCAGAAGAGACCTAGGAATATATTCATCCCAAGAGGCAAAGGATCTGTACTCAGAAAACTACAAAATACGCAGGAAAGAAATTGAAGAAGACACAAAGAAAAGGAAAAACGTTCCATGCTCATGGATTGGGAGAACCAACATTGTGAATAGGTCAATGCTACCTAGAGCAATCTACACATGCAATGCAATCCCCATCAAAATACCATCCACTTTTTTCCAGGAAATGGAACAAATACTCCTAAAATTTGAATGGAACCAGAAGAGACCCCGAATAGCCAGAGGAATATTGAGAAAGAAAAGCAAAGCTGGCGGCATCACAATTCTGGACTTCCAGCTCTATGACAAAGCTGTCATCATCAAGACAGTATGGTACTGGCACAAAAACAGACACATGGATCCATGGAACAGAATCGAGAGCCCAGAAATGGACCCTCAACTCTATGGTCAACTTATCTTTGACAGAGCAGGAAGGAATGTCCAATGGCAAAAAGAGAGTCTCTTCAACAACTGGTGTTGGGAGAATTGGACAGCCCCATGCAGAAGAATGACACTGGACCATTTCCTGACACCACACACAAAGTAGACTCCAAATGGTTGAAAGACCTCAATGTGAGACAGGAGTCCATCAAAATCCTAAAGGAGAACACAGGTAGCAAGCACTTCGACCTCAGCTGCAGCAACTTCTTCCTAGAAACATCACCAAAGGCACGGGAAGCCAGGGCAAAAATGAACTATTGGGATTTCATCAAGATAAAAAGCTTTGGCACAGCAAAAGAAACAGTCCACAAAACCAAAAGACAACCGACAGAATGGGAGAAATTATTTGCAAATGACCTATCAGATAAAGGGCTACTACCCAATATGTATAAAAACTTATCAAACTCAACACCCAAAGAACAAATAATCCAATCAAGAAATAGGCAGAAGACATGAACAGACATTTTTCCAAAGAAGACATCCAAATGGCCCACAGGCACATGAAAAAGTGCTCAACACGGCTCGGCATCAGGGAAATCCAAATCAAAACCTCAATGAGATACCACCTCACACCCGTCAAGATGGCTCAAATGAACAAGTCAGGGAACGACAGAGGTTGGCGGGGATGTGGAGAAAGGGGAACCCTCCTACACTGGTGGTGGGAATGCAAGCTGGTGCAACCCCTCTGGAAAAGTGTATGGAGGTTCCTCAAACAGTTATAATTAGAGCTACCATTCGATCCAACATTTGCACTCCTGGGTATTTACCCCAAAGATACAAATGTAGGGACCCGAAACGGTACGTGCACCCCATTGTTTATAGCAGCAATGTCCACAATAGCCAAACTGTGGAAACAGCCAAGATGTCCATCGACAGATGAATGGATAAAGAAGAGGTGGTATATATATACACAATGGACTATTACGCAGCCATCAAAAGGAATGAGATGTTGCCATGGACAACGACGTGGATGGAACTGGAGGGTCCGACGATTAGTGAAATAAGTCAATCAGAGAAAGACATGTATCATATGACCCCACTGATATGAGGGATTCTTAATCTCAGGAACAGAGTGAGGCTTGCTGGAGTGGTCGGGGGTGGGAGGGATGGGGTGGCTGGGTGATAGACATTGGGGAGGGTATGAGCTACGGTGAGCGCTGTGAATTGTGTAAGACTGTTGAATCACAGATCTGTACTTCTGAAACAATGCAACATATTTTAAGAATAAAGGAAAAGAAGGAGACAGCAGGAGTGGAAGAATGAAGGGGAGTTAGTGAGAGGATGAGACGGACCAGGAGAGATGACGGGTTCTGAAAAAAAATCTGAGGTTTCTAGAGGGGAGGTGGGTCGGGGGATTGGTTAGCCTGGTGGTGGGTATTAAAGAGGGCACATTCTCCATGGAGCACTGTGTGTTAGGAACAAACAATGAATCATGGGACACTACACCAAAACAAATGATGTACTCCATGGTGATTAACAAAGCAATAAAAAACAAAGACTGTAATAAGAGATGAAGAAGGACACTATATCCTACTTAAAGGGTCTATCCAACAAGAAGATCTCACAATTGTAAATATCTATGCCCCGAACATGGGAGCATCCAATTATATAAGGCAATTAAGAAGAAAAGCAAAGAAACACATTGACCACCATACAATCATAGTGGGGGACTTTAACACCCCCCCTGACTGAAATGGCCAGATCATCTAAGCAAAAGATCAACAAGGAAATAAAGACTTTAAATGACACACTGGACCAAATGGACTTCACAGACATATTCAGAACGTTCCATCCCAATGCAACGGAATACACATTCTTCTCTAGTGCCCATGGAACATTCTCCAGAATGGATCACATCCTAGGTCACAAATCAGGTCTCAACCGGGACCCAAAGATTGGGATCATTCCCTGCACATTTTCAGACCACAATGTTTTGAAACTAGAACTCAATCACAAGAGGAGAGTCGGAAAGAACTCAAATACATGGAGGCTAAAGAGCATCCTACGAAAGAATGAATGGGTCAACCAGGAAATTAAAGAAGAATTTAAAAAGTTCATGGAAACCAATGAAAATGAAAACTCAACTGTCCAAAATCTTTGGGATACAGCCAAGGCAGTCCTGCGAGGAAAGTATATAGCAATACAAGCCTTTCTCAAGAAACAAGAAAGGTCTCAAATACACACCCAACCCTACACCTAAAGGAGCTGGAGAAAGAACGGCAAATAAAGCGTAAACCCAGCAGGAGAAGAGAAATCATGCAGTTCAGAGCAGAAATCAATGAAATAGAACCCAGAAGAACAGTAGAAGTGATCAACGGAACTAGGAGCTGGTACTTTGAAAGAATTCACAAGATTGATACACCCCTGTCCAGGCTGATCAAAAAGAAAAGAGAAATGACCCAAATCAACAAAATCATGAATGAAAGAGGAGAGATCACAAACAACACCAAAGAAATACAAACAATTATAAGAACGTAATCTGAGCAACCCTAGGGCAGCAAATTCCATAACCTGGAAGAAATGGGTGCATTCCTAGAGATGTGTCAACTAACAAAACTGACCCAGGAAGAAATAGAAAACATGAACAGTCCTATAACCACGAAGGCAATTGAAGTAGTCATCAAAAACCTCCCAAGAAACCAAAGCCCAGGGCCAGATGGTTTCCCAGGGGAATTCTATCAGACATTTAAAGAAGAATTAATACCTATTCTCCTGAAACTGTTCCACACAATAGAAATGGAAGGAAAACTTCCAAACTCATTTATGAGGCCACCATTACCTTGATTCCAAAACCAGACAAAGATCCCATCAAAAAGGAGAATTAGAGACCAATATCCTTGATGAACATCGATGCAAAAATTCTCACCAAAATACTAGCCAAGAGGACCCAACAGTACATGAAAAGGAGTATTCACCATGACCAAGTGGGATTTATCCCTGGGCTGCAAGGCTGGTTCAACATCCGCAAATCAGTCAACGTGATCAAATACATTAACAAAAGAAAGAACGAGAATCATATGATCCTCTCAATAGATGCAGAAAAAGCATTGGACAAAGTACAGCACCCTTTCTGGATCAAAACTCTTCAGAGTATAGGGACAGCGGGTACATACCTCAATATCATAAGAGCCATCTACGAAAACCCTACAGCGAATATCATTCTCAATGGGGAAAAGCTGAGATCTTTTCCCCTAAGGTCAGGAACGCGGCAGGGATAGCCACTCTCACCACTGCTATTCAACATAGTATTAGAAGTCCTAGCCACAGCAATCAGACAACAAAAAGTAATCCAAGGCATCCAAATCGGCAGAGAGGAAGTCAAACTCTCACTCTTTGCAGATGATATGATACTTTATGTGGAAAACCCAAAAGACTCCACCCCAAAACTGCTAGAACTCACACAGCAATTCCGTCAAGTAGCAGGCTATAAAATCAATGCACAGGAATCAGTGGCATTCCTATACACCAACAACAAGACAGAAGAGAGACAAATCAAGGAGTCGATCCCATTCACAACTGCACCCAAAACCAGAAGAGACCTAGGAATATATTCATCCCAAGAGGCAAAGGATCTGTACTCAGAAAACTACAAAATACGCAGGAAAGAAATTGAAGAAGACACAAAGAAACGGAAAAACGTTCCATGCTCATGGATTGGGAGAACCAACATTGTGAAGAGGTCAATGCTATCTAGAGCAATCTACACACGCAATGCAATCCCCATCAAAATACCATCCACTTTTTTCCAGGAAATGGAACAAATACTCCTAAAATTTGAATGGAACCAGAAGAGACCCCGAATAGCCAGAGGAATATTGAGAAAGAAAAGCAAAGCTGGCGGCATCACAGTTCTGGACTTCCAGCTCTATGACAAAGCTGTCATCATCAAGACAGTATGGTACTGGCACAAAAACAGACACATGGATCCATGGAACAGAATCGAGAGCCCAGAAATGGACCCTCAACTCTATGGTCAACTTATCTTTGACAGAGCAGGAAGGAATATCCAATGGCAAAAAGAGAGTCTCTTCAACAACTGGTGTTGGGAGAATTGGACAGCCCCATGCAGAAGAATGACAGTGGACCATTTCCTGACACCACACACAAAAGTAGACTCCAAATGGTTGAAAGACCTCAATGTGAGACAGGAGTCCATCAAAATCCTAAAGGAGAACACAGGTAGCAAGCACTTCGACCTCAGCCGCAGCAACTTCTTCCTAGAAACATCACCAAAGGCACGGGAAGCCAGGGCAAAAATGAACTATTGGGATTTCATCAAGATAAAAAGCTTTGGCACAGCAAAAGAAACAGTCCACAAAACCAAAAGACAACCGACAGAATGGGAGAAATTATTTGCAAATGACCTATCAGTTAAAGGGCTACTACCCAATATGTATAAAAACTTATCAAACTCAACACCCAAAGAACAAATAATCCAATCAAGAAATAGGCAGAAGACATGAACAGACATTTTTCCAAAGAAGACATCCAAATGGCCCACAGACACATGAAAAAGTGCTCAACACGGCTTGGCATCAGAGAAATCCAAATGAAAACCTCAATGAGATACCACCTCACACCCGTCAGAATGGCTCAAATGAACAAGTCAGGGAACGACAGAGTTTGGCGGGGATGTGGAGATAGGGGAACCCGCCGACACTGGTGGTGGGAATGCAAGCTGCTGAAACCCCTCTGGAAAACAGTATGGAGGTTCCTCACACAGTTGAAATTAGAGCTACCATTCGATCCAACATTTGCACTCCTGGGTATTTACCCCAAAGATACAAATGTAGGAACCCGAAGCGGTACGTGCACCCCATTGTTTATAGCAGCAATGTCCACAATAGCCAAACTGTGGAAACAGCCAAGATGTCCATCGACAGATGAATGGATAAAGAAGAGGTGGTATATATATACACAATGGACTATTACGCAGCCATCAAAAGGAATGAGATGTTGCCATGGACAACGACGTGGATGGAACTGGAGGGTCCGACGATTAGTGAAATAAGTCAATCAGAGAAAGACATGTATCATATGACCCCACTGATATGAGGGATTCTTAATCTCAGGAACAGAGTGAGGCTTGCTGGAGTGGTCGGGGGTGGGAGGGATGGGGTGGCTGGGTGATAGACATTGGGGAGGGTATGAGCTACGGTGAGCGCTGTGAATTGTGTAAGACTGTTGAATCACAGATCTGTACTTCTGAAACAACGCAACATATTTTAAGAATAAAGGAAAAGAAGGAGACAGCAGGAGTGGAAGAATGAAGGGGAGTTAGTGAGAGGATGAGACGGACCAGGAGAGATGATGGGTTCTGAAAAAAAATCTGAGGTTTCTAGAGGGGAGGTGGGTCGGGGGATTGGTTAGCCTGGTGGTGGGTATTAAAGAGGGCACATTCTCCATGGAGCACTGTGTGTTAGGAACAAACAATGAATCATGGGACACTACACCAAAACAAATGATGTACTCCATGGTGATTAACAAAGCAATAAAAAACAAAGACTGTAATAAGAGATGAAGAAGGACACTATATCCTACTTAATGGGTCTATCCAACAAGAAGATCTCACAATTGTAAATATCTATGCCCCGAACATGGGAGCATCCAATTATATAAGGCAATTAAGAAGAAAAGCAAAGAAACACATTGACCACCATACAATCATAGTGGGGGACTTTAACACCCCCCTGACTGAAATGGCCAGATCATCTAAGCAAAAGATCAACAAGGAAAGAAAGACTTTAAATGACACACTGGACCAAATGGACTTCACAGACATATTCAGAACGTTCCATCCCAATGCAACGGAATACACATTCTTCTCTAGTGCCCATGGAACATTCTCCAGAATGGATCACATCCTAGGTCACAAATCAGGTCTCAACCGGTACCCAAAGATTGGGATCATTCCCTGCACATTTTCAGACCACAGTGCTTTGAAACTAGAACTCAATCACAAGAGGAGAGTCGGAAAGAACTCAAATACATGGAGGCTAAAGAGCATCCTACGAAAGAATGAATGGGTCAACCAGGAAATTAAAGAAGAATTTAAAAAGTTCATGGAAACCAATGAAAATGAAAACTCAACTGTCCAAAATCTTTGGGATACAGCCAAGGCAGTCCTGCGAGGAAAGTATATAGCAATACAAGCCTTTCTCAAGAAACAAGAAAGGTCTCAAATACACACCCAACCCTACACCTAAAGGAGCTGGAGAAAGAACGGCCAATAAAGCCTAAACCCAGCAGGAGAAGAGAAATCATGCAGTTCAGAGCAGAAATCAATGAAATAGAACCCAGAAGAACAGTAGAAGTGATCAACGGAACTAGGAGCTGGTACTTTGAAAGAATTCACAAGATTGATACACCCCTGTCCAGGCTGATCAAAAAGAAAAGAGAAATGACCCAAATCAACAAAATCATGAATGAAAGAGGAGAGATCACAAACAACACCAAAGAAATACAAACAATTATAAGAACGTAATCTAAGCAACCCTAGGGCAGCAAATTCCATAACCTGGAAGAAATGGGTGCATTCCTAGAGATGTGTCAACTAACAAAACTGACCCAGGAAGAAATAGAAAACATGAACAGTCCTATAACCACGAAGGCAATTGAAGTAGTCATCAAAAACCTCCCAAGAAACCAAAGCCCAGGGCCAGATGGTTTCCCAGGGGAATTCTATCAGACATTTAAAGAAGAATTAATACCTATTCTCCAGAAACTGTTCCAAACAATAGAAATGGAAGGAAAACTTCCAAACTCATTTATGAGGCCACCATTACCTTGATTCCAAAACCAGACAAAGATCCCATCAAAAAGGAGAATTAGAGACCAATATCCTTGATGAACATCGATGCAAAAATTCTCACCAAAATACTAGCCAAGAGGACCCAACAGTACATGAAAAGGAGTATTCACCATGACCAAGTGGGATTTATCCCTGGGCTGCAAGGCTGGTTCAACATCCGCAAATCAGTCAACGTGATCAAATACATTAACAAAAGAAAGAACGAGAATCATATGATCCTCCCAAGAGATGCAGAAAAAGCATTGGACAAAGTACAGCACCCTTTCTGGATCAAAACTCTTCAGAGTATAGGGACAGCGGGTACATACCTCAATATCATAAAAGCCATCTACGAAAACCCTACAGCGAATATCATTCTCAATGGGGAAAAGCTGAGATCTTTTCCCCTAAGGTCAGCAACGCGGCAGGGATAGCCACTCTCACCACTGCTATTCAACATAGTATTAGAAGTCCTAGCCACAGCAATCAGACAACAAAAAGTAATCCAAGGCATCCAAATCGGCCGAGAGGAAGTCAAACTCTCACTCTTTGCAGATGATATGATACTTTATGTGGAAAACCCAAAAGACTCCATCCCAAAACTGCTAGAACTCACACAGCAATTCCGTCAAGTAGCAGGCTATAAAATCAATGCACAGGAATCAGTGGCATTCCTATACACCAACAACAAGACAGAAGAGAGACAAATCAAGGAGTCGATCCCATTCACAACTGCACCCAAAACCAGAAGAGACCTAGGAATATATTGAACCCAAGAGGCAAAGGATCTGTACTCAGAAAACTGCAAAATACGCAGGAAAGAAATTGAAGAAGACACAAAGAAACGGAAAAACGTTCCATGCTCATGGTTTGGGAGAACCAACATTGTGAAGAGGTCAATGCTACCTAGAGCAATCTACACATGCAATGCAATCCCCATCAAAATAGCATCCACTTTTTCCACGAAATGGAACAAATAATCCTAAAATTTGAATGGAACGTGAAGAGACCCCGAGTAGCCAGAGGAATATTGAGAAAGAAAAGCAAAGCTGGCGGCATCACAATTCTGGACTTCCAGCTCTATGACAAAGCTGTCATCATCAAGACAGTATGGTACTGGCACAAAAACAGACACATGGATCCATGGAACAGAATCGAGAGCCCAGAAATGGACCCTCAACTCTATGGTCCACTTATCTTTGACAGAGCAGGAAGGAATGTCCAATGGCAAAAAGAGAGTCTCTTCAACAACTGGTGTTGGGAGAATTGGACAGCCCCATGCAGAAGAATGACACTGGACCATTTCCTGACACCACACACAGAAGTAGACGCCAAATGGTTGAAAGACCTCAATGTGAGACAGGAGTCCATCAAAATCCTAAAGGAGAACACAGGTAGCAAGCTCTTCGACCTCAGCCGCAGCAACTTCTTCCTAGAAACATCACCAAAGGCACGGGAAGCCAGGGCAAAAATGAACTATTGGGATTTCATCAAGATAAAAAGCTTTGGCACAGCAAAAGAAACAGTCCACAAAACCAAAAGACAACCGACAGAATGGGAGAAATTATTCGCAAATGACATATCAGATAAAGGGCTACTATCCAATATGTATAAAAACTTATCAAACTCAACACCCAAAGAACAAATAATCCAATCAAGAAATAGGCAGAAGACATGAACAGATATTTTTCCAAAGAAGACATCCAAATGGCCCACAGGCACATGAAAAAGTGCTCAACACGGCTCGGCATCAGGGAAATCCAAATCAAAACCTCAATGAGATACCACCTCACACCCGTCAGAATGGCTCAAATGAACAAGTCAGGGAACGACAGAGGTTGGCGGGGATGTGGAGAAAGGGGAACCCTCCTACACTGGTGGTGGGAATGCAAGCTGGTGCAACCCCTCTGGAAAAGTGTATGGAGGTTCCTCAAACAGTTATAATTAGAGCTACCATTCGATCCAGCAATTGCACTCCTGGGTATTTACCCCAAAGATACAAATGTAGGGACCCGAAGCGGTACGTGCACCCCATTGTTTATAGCAGCAATATCCACAATAGCCAAACGGTGGAAAGAGCCAAGATGTCCATCGACAGATGAATGGATAAAGAAGAGGTGGTATATATATACACAATGGACTATTACGCAGCCATCAAAAGGAATGAGGTGTTGCCATGGACAACGACGTGGATGGAACTGGAGGGTCCGACGATTAGTGAAATGAGTCAATCAGAGAAAGACATGTATCATATGACCTCACTGATATGAGGGATTCTTAATCTCAGGAACAGAGTGAGGCTTGCTGGAGTGGTCGGGGGGGGGATGGGGTGGCTGGGTGATAGACTTTGGGGAGGGTATGAGCTACGGTGAGCGCTGTGAATTGTGTAAGACTGTTGAATCACAGATCTGTACTTCTGAAACAAATAACGCAACATATTTTAAGAATAAAGGAAAAGAAGGAGACAGCAGGAGTGGAAGAATGAAGGGGAGTTAGTGAGAGGGGGAGACGGACCAGGAGAGATGATGGATTCTGAAAAAAAATCCGAGGTTTCTAGAGGGGAGGTGGGTCGGTGGATTGGTTTGACTGGTGATGGTTATTTAAGAGGGCACATTCTGCATGGAGCACTGTGTGTTAGGAACAAACAATGAATCATGGGACAGTACACCAAAACAAATGATGTAGTACATGGTGATTAACAAAGCAATAAAAAACAAAGACTGTAATAAGAGATGAAGAAGGACACTATATCCTACTTAAAGGGTCTATCCAACAAGAAGATCTCACAATTGTAAATATCTATGCCCCGAACATGGGAGCATCCAATTATATAAGGCAATTAAGAAGAAAAGCAAAGAAACACATTGACCACCATACAATCATAGTGGGGGACTTTAACACCCCCCTGACTGAAATGGCCAGATCAACTAAGCAAAAGATCAACAAGGAAAGAAAGACTTTAAATGACACACTGGACCAAATGGACTTCACAGACATATTCAGTACGTTCCATCCCAATGCAACGGAATACACATTCTTCTCTAGTGCCCATGGAACATTCTCCAGAATGGATCACATCCTAGGTCACAAATCAGGTCTCAACCGGTACCCAAAGATTGGGATCATTCCCTGCACATTTTCAGACCACAATGCTTTGAAACTAGAACTCAATCACAAGAGGAGAGTCGGAAAGAACTCAAATACATGGAGGCTAAAGAGCATCCTACGAAAGAATGAATGGGTCAACCAGGAAATTAAAGAAGAATTTAAAAAGTTCATGGAAACCAATGAAAATGAAAACTCAACTGTCCAAAATCTTTGGGATACAGCCAAGGCAGTCCTGCGAGGAAAGTATATAGCAATACAAGCCTTTCTCAAGAAACAAGAAAGGTGTCAAATACACACCCAACACTACACCTAAAGGAGCTGGAGAAAGAACGGCAAATAAAGCCTAAACCCAGCAGGAGAAGAGAAATCATGCAGTTCAGAGCAGAAATCAATGAAATAGAACCCAGAAGAACAGTAGAAGTGATCAACGGAACTAGGAGCTGGTACTTTGAAAGAATTCACAAGATTGATACACCCCTGTCCAGGCTGATCAAAAAGAAAAGAGAAATGACCCAAATCAACAAAATCATGAATGAAAGAGGAGAGATCACAAACAACACCAAAGAAATACAAACAATTATAAGAACGTAATCTGAGCAACCCTAGGGCAGCAAATTCCATAACCTGGAAGAAATGGGTGCATTCCTAGAGATGTGTCAACTAACAAAACTGACCCAGGAAGACATAGAAAACCTGAACAGTCCTATAACCACGAAGGCAATTGAAGTAGTCATCAAAAACCTCCCAAGAAACCAAAGCCCAGGGCCAGATGGTTTCCCAGGGGAATTCTATCAGACATTTAAAGAAGAATTAATACCTATTCTCCTGAAACTGTTCCAAACAATAGAAATGGAAGGAAAACTTCCAAACTCATTTATGAGGCCACCATTACCTTGATTCCAAAACCAGACAAAGATCCCATCAAAAAGGAGAATTAGAGACCAATATCCTTGATGAACATCGATGCAAAAATTCTCACCAAAATACTAGCGAAGAGGACCCAACAGTACATGAAAAGGAGTATTCACCATGACCAAGTGGGATTTATCCCTGGGCTGCAAGGCTGGTTCAACATCCGCAAATCAGTCAACGTGATCAAATACATTAACAAAAGAAAGAACGAGAATCATATGATCCTCCCAAGAGATGCAGAAAAAGCATTGGACAAAGTACAGCACCCTTTCTGGATCAAACCTCTTCAGAGTATAGGGACAGCGGGTACATACCTCAATATCATAAAAGCCATCTACGAAAACCCTACAGCGAATATCATTCTCAATGGGGAAAAGCTGAGATCTTTTCCCCTAAGGTCAGCAACGCGGCAGGGATAGCCACTCTCACCACTGCTATTCAACATAGTATTAGAAGTCCTAGCCACAGCAATCAGACAACAAAAAGTAATCCAAGGCATCCAAATCGGCAGAGAGGAAGTCAAACTCTCACTCTTTGCAGATGATATGATACTTTATGTGGAAAATCCAAAAGACTCCACCCCAAAACTGCTAGAACTCACACAGCAATTCCGTCAAGTAGCAGGCTATAAAATCAATGCACAGGAATCAGTGGCATTCCTATACACCAACAACAAGACAGAAGAGAGACAAATCAAGGAGTCGATCCCATTCACAACTGCACCCAAAACCAGAAGAGACCTAGGAATATATTGAACCCAAGAGGCAAGGGATCTGTACTCAGAAAACTACAAAATACGCAGGAAAGAAATTGAAGAAGACACAAAGAAACGGAAGAACGTTCCATGCTCATGGATTGGGAGAACCAACATTGTGAAGAGGACAATGCTACCTAGAGCAATCTACACATGCAATGCAATCCCCATCAAAATAGCATCCACTTTTTTCCACGAAATGGAACAAATAATCCTAAAATTTGAATGGAACCTGAAGAGACCCCGAGTAGCCAGAGGAATATTGAGAAAGAAAAGCAAAGCTGGCGGCATCACAATTCTGGACTTCCAGCTCTATGACAAAGCTGTCATCATCAAGACAGTATGGTACTGGCACAAAAACAGACACATGAATCCATGGAACAGAATCGAGAGCCCAGAAATGGACCCTCAACTCTATGGTCAACTTATCTTTGACAGAGCAGGAAAGAATATCCAATGGCAAAAAGAGAGTCTCTTCAACAACTGGTGTTGGGAGAATTGGACAGCCCCATGCAGAAGAATGACACTGGACCATTTCCTGACACCACACACAGAAGTAGACGCCAAATGGTTGAAAGACCTCAATGTGAGACAGGAGTCCATCAAAATCCTAAAGGAGAACACAGGTAGCAAGCTCTTCGACCTCAGCCGCAGCAAATTCTTCCTAGAAACATCACCAAAGGCACGGGAAGCCAGGGCAAAAATGAACTATTGGGATTTCATCAAGATAAAAATCTTTGGCACAGCAAAAGAAACAGTCCACAAAACCAAAAGACAACCGACAGAATGGGAGAAATTATTTGCAAATGACCTATCAGATAAAGGGCTACTATCCAATATGTATAAAAACTTATCAAACTCAACACCCAAAGAACAAATAATCCAATCAAGAAATAGGCAGAAGACATGAACAGACATTTTTCCAAAGAAGACATCCAAATGGCCCACAGGCACATGAAAAAGTGCTCAACACGGCTCGGCATCAGGGAAATCCAAATCAAAACCTCAATGAGATACCACCTCACACCCGTCAGAATGGCTCAAATGAACAAGTCAGGGAACGACAGAGGTTGGCGGGGATGTGGAGAAAGGGGAACCCTCCTACACTGGTGGTGGGAATGCAAGCTGGTGCAACCCCTCTGGAAAAGTGTATGGAGGTTCCTCAAACAGTTATAATTAGAGCTACCATTCGATCCAGCAATTGCACTCCTGGGTATTTACCCCAAAGATACAAATGTAGGGACCCGAAGCGGTACGTGCACCCCATTGTTTATAGCAGCAATATCCACAATAGCCAAACGGTGGAAAGAGCCAAGATGTCCATCGACAGATGAATGGATAAAGAAGAGGTGGTATATATATACACAATGGACTATTACGCAGCCATCAAAAGGAATGAGGTGTTGCCATGGACAACGACGTGGATGGAACTGGAGGGTCCGACGATTAGTGAAATAAGTCAATCAGAGAAAGACATGTATCATATGACCTCACTGATATGAGGGATTCTTAATCTCAGGAACAGAGTGAGGGTTGCTGGAGTGGTCGGGGGGGGGGATGGGGTGGCTGGGTGATAGACTTTGGGGAGGGTATGAGCTACGGTGAGCGCTGTGAATTGTGTAAGACTGTTGAATCCCAGATCTGTACTTCTGAAACAAAGAACGCAACATATTTTAAGAATAAAGGAAAACAAGGAGACAGCAGGAGAGGAAGAATGAAGGGGAGTTAGTGAGAGGGGGAGACGGACCAGGAGAGATGATGGATTCTGAAAAAAAATCCGAGGTTTCTAGAGGGGAGGTGGGTCGGTGGATTGGTGTGACTGGTGATGGTTATTAAAGAGGGCACATTCTGCATGGAGCACTGTGTGTTAGGAACAAACAATGAATCATGGGACAGTACACCAAAACAAATGATGTAGTACATGGTGATTTACAAAGCAATAAAAAACAAAGACTGTAATAAGAGATGAAGAAGGACACTATATCCTACTTAAAGGGTCTATCCAACAAGAAGATCTCACAATTGTAAATATCTATGCCCCGAACATGGGAGCATCCAATTATATAAGGCAATTAAGAAGAAAAGCAAAGAAACACATTGACCACCATACAATCATAGTGGGGGACTTTAACACCCCCCTGACTGAAATGGCCAGATCATCTAAGCAAAAGATCAACAAGGAAAGAAAGACTTTAAATGACACACTGGACCAAATGGACTTCACAGACATATTCAGAACGTTCCATCCCAATGCAACGGAATACACATTCTTCTCTAGTGCCCATGGAACATTCTCCAGAATGGATCACATCCTAGGTCACAAATCAGGTCTCAACCGGTACCCAAAGATTGGGATCATTCCCTGCACATTTTCAGACCACAATGCTTTGAAACTAGAACTCAATCACAAGAGGAAAGTGGGAAAGAACTCAAATACATGGAGGCTAAAGAGCATCCTACGAAAGAATGAATGGGTCAACCAGGAAATTAAAGAAGAATTTAAAAAGTTCATGGAAACCAATGAAAATGAAAACTCAACTGTCCAAAATCTTTGGGATACAGCCAAGGCAGTCCTGCGAGGAAAGTATATAGCAATACAAGCCTTTCTCAAGAAACAAGAAAGGTCTCAAATACACACCCAACCCTACACCTAAAGGAGCTGGAGAAAGAACGGCAAATAAAGCCTAAACCCAGCAGGAGAAGAGAAATCATGCAGTTCAGAGCAGAAATCAATGAAATAGAACCCAGAAGAACAGTAGAAGTGATCAACGGAACTAGGAGCTGGTACTTTGAAAGAATTCACAAGATTGATACACCCCTGTCCAGGCTGATCAAAAAGAAAAGAGAAATGACCCAAATCAACAAAATCATGAATGAAAGAGGAGAGATCACAAACAACACCAAAGAAATACAAACAATTATAAGAACGTAATCTGAGCAACCCTAGGGCAGCAAATTCCATAACCTGGAAGAAATGGGTGCATTCCTAGAGATGTGTCAACTAACAAAACTGACCCAGGAAGAAATAGAAAACCTGAACAGTCCTATAACCACGAAGGCAATTGAAGTAGTCATCAAAAACCTCCCAAGAAACCAAAGCCCAGGGCCAGATGGTTTCCCAGGGGAATTCTATCAGACATTTAAAGAAGAATTAATACCTATTCTCCTGAAACTGTTCCAAACAATAGAAATGGAAGGAAAACTTCCAAACTCATTTATGAGGCCACCATTACCTTGATTCCAAAACCAGACAAAGATCCCATCAAAAAGGAGAATTAGAGACCAATATCCTTGATGAACATCGATGCAAAAATTCTCACCAAAATACTAGCCAAGAGGACCCAACAGTACATGAAAAGGAGTATTCACCATGACCAAGTGGGATTTATCCCTGGGCTGCAAGGCTGGTTCAACATCCGCAAATCAGTCAACGTGATCAAATACATTAACAAAAGAAAGAACGAGAATCATAGGATCCTCTCAATAGATGCAGAAAAAGCATTGGACAAAGTACAGCACCCTTTCTGGATCAAAACTCTTCAGAGTATAGGGACAGCGGGTACATACCTCAATATCATAAAAGCCATCTACGAAAACCCTACAGCGAATATCATTCTCAATGGGGAAAAGCTGAGATCTTTTCCCCTAAGGTCAGGAACGCGGCAGGGATAGCCATTCTCACCACTGCTATTCAACATAGTATTAGAAGTCCTAGCCACAGCAATCAGACAACAAAATGTAATCCATGGCATCCAAATCGGCAGAGAGGAAGTCAAACTCTCACTCTTTGCAGATGATATGATACTTTATGTGGAAAACCCAAAAGACTCCACCCCAAAACTGCTAGAACTCACACAGCAATTCCGTCAAGTAGCAGGCTATAAAATCAATGCACAGGAATCAGTGGCATTCCTATACACCAACAACAAGACAGAAGAGAGACAAATCAAGGAGTCGATCCCATTCACAACTGCACCCAAAACCAGAAGAGACCTAGGAATATATTCATCCCAAGAGGCAAAGGATCTGTACTCAGAAAACTACAAAATACGCAGGAAAGTAATTGAAGAAGACACAAAGAAACGGAAAAACGTTCCATGCTCATGGATTGGGAGAACCAACATTGTGAATAGGTCAATGCTACCTAGAGCAATCTACACATGCAATGCAATCCCCATCAAAATACCATCCACTTTTTTCGAGGAAATGGAACAAATACTCCTAAAATTTGAATGGAACCAGAAGAGACCCCGAATAGCCAGAGGAATATTGAGAAAGAAAAGCAAAGCTGGCGGCATCACAATTCTGGACTTCCAGCTCTATGACAAAGCTGTCATCATCAAGACAGTATGGTACTGGCACAAAAACAGACACATGGATCCATGGAACAGAATCGAGAGCCCAGAAATGGACCCTCAACTCTATGGTCAACTTATCTTTGACAGAGCAGGAAGGAATGTCCAATGGCAAAAAGAGAGTCTCTTCAACAACTGGTGTTGGGAGAATTGGACAGCCCCATGCAGAAGAATGACACTGGACCATTTCCTGACACCACACACAAAAGTAGACTCCAAATGGTTGAAAGACCTCAATGTGAGACAGGAGTCCATCAAAATCCTAAAGGAGAACACAGGTAGCAAGCACTTCGACCTCAGCTGCAGCAACTTCTTCCTAGAAACATCACCAAAGGCACGGGAAGCCAGGGCAAAAATGAACTATTGGGATTTCATCAAGATAAAAAGCTTTGGCACAGCAAAAGAAACAGTCCACAAAACCAAAAGACAACCGACAGAATGGGAGAAATTATTTGCAAATGACCTATCAGATAAAGGGCTACTACCCAATATGTATAAAAACTTATCAAACTCAACACCCAAAGAACAAATAATCCAATCAAGAAATAGGCAGAAGACATGAACAGACATTTTTCCAAAGAAGACATCCAAATGGCCCACAGGCACATGAAAAAGTGCTCAACACGGCTCGGCATCAGGGAAATCCAAATCAAAACCTCAATGAGATACCACCTCACACCCGTCAAGATGGCTCAAATGAACAAGTCAGGGAACGACAGAGGTTGGCGGGGATGTGGAGAAAGGGGAACCCTCCTACACTGGTGGTGGGAATGCAAGCTGGTGCAACCCCTCTGGAAAAGTGTATGGAGGTTCCTCAAACAGTTATAATTAGAGCTACCATTCGATCCAACATTTGCACTCCTGGGTATTTACCCCAAAGATACAAATGTAGGGACCCGAAACGGTACGTGCACCCCATTGTTTATAGCAGCAATGTCCACAATAGCCAAACTGTGGAAACAGCCAAGATGTCCATCGACAGATGAATGGATAAAGAAGAGGTGGTATATATATACACAATGGACTATTACGCAGCCATCAAAAGGAATGAGATGTTGCCATGGACAACGACGTGGATGGAACTGGAGGGTCCGACGATTAGTGAAATAAGTCAATCAGAGAAAGACATGTATCATATGACCCCACTGATATGAGGGATTCTTAATCTCAGGAACAGAGTGAGGCTTGCTGGAGTGGTCGGGGGTGGGAGGGATGGGGTGGCTGGGTGATAGACATTGGGGAGGGTATGAGCTACGGTGAGCGCTGTGAATTGTGTAAGACTGTTGAATCACAGATCTGTACTTCTGAAACAATGCAACATATTTTAAGAATAAAGGAAAAGAAGGAGACAGCAGGAGTGGAAGAATGAAGGGGAGTTAGTGAGAGGATGAGACGGACCAGGAGAGATGATGGGTTCTGAAAAAAAAATCTGAGGTTTCTAGAGGGGAGGTGGGTCGGGGGATTGGTTAGCCTGGTGGTGGGTATTAAAGAGGGCACATTCTCCATGGAGCACTGTGTGTTAGGAACAAACAATGAATCATGGGACACTACACCAAAACAAATGATGTACTCCATGGTGATTAACAAAGCAATAAAAAACAAAGACTGTAATAAGAGATGAAGAAGGACACTATATCCTACTTAAAGGGTCTATCCAACAAGAAGATCTCACAATTGTAAATATCTATGCCCCGAACATGGGAGCATCCAATTATATAAGGCAATTAAGAAGAAAAGCAAAGAAACACATTGACCACCATACAATCATAGTGGGGGACTTTAACACCCCCCCTGACTGAAATGGCCAGATCATCTAAGCAAAAGATCAACAAGGAAATAAAGACTTTAAATGACACACTGGACCAAATGGACTTCACAGACATATTCAGAACGTTCCATCCCAATGCAACGGAATACACATTCTTCTCTAGTGCCCATGGAACATTCTCCAGAATGGATCACATCCTAGGTCACAAATCAGGTCTCAACCGGGACCCAAAGATTGGGATCATTCCCTGCACATTTTCAGACCACAATGTTTTGAAACTAGAACTCAATCACAAGAGGAGAGTCGGAAAGAACTCAAATACATGGAGGCTAAAGAGCATCCTACGAAAGAATGAATGGGTCAACCAGGAAATTAAAGAAGAATTTAAAAAGTTCATGGAAACCAATGAAAATGAAAACTCAACTGTCCAAAATCTTTGGGATACAGCCAAGGCAGTCCTGCGAGGAAAGTATATAGCAATACAAGCCTTTCTCAAGAAACAAGAAAGGTCTCAAATACACACCCAACCCTACACCTAAAGGAGCTGGAGAAAGAACGGCAAATAAAGCGTAAACCCAGCAGGAGAAGAGAAATCATGCAGTTCAGAGCAGAAATCAATGAAATAGAACCCAGAAGAACAGTAGAAGTGATCAACGGAACTAGGAGCTGGTACTTTGAAAGAATTCACAAGATTGATACACCCCTGTCCAGGCTGATCAAAAAGAAAAGAGAAATGACCCAAATCAACAAAATCATGAATGAAAGAGGAGAGATCACAAACAACACCAAAGAAATACAAACAATTATAAGAACGTAATCTGAGCAACCCTAGGGCAGCAAATTCCATAACCTGGAAGAAATGGGTGCATTCCTAGAGATGTGTCAACTAACAAAACTGACCCAGGAAGAAATAGAAAACATGAACAGTCCTATAACCACGAAGGAAATTGAAGTAGTCATCAAAAACCTCCCAAGAAACCAATGCCCAGGGCCAGATGGTTTCCCAGGGGAATTCTATCAGACATTTAAAGAAGAATTAATACCTATTCTCCTGAAACTGTTCCACACAATAGAAATGGAAGGAAAATTTCCAAACTCATTTATGAGGCCACCATTACCTTGATTCCAAAACCAGACATAGATCCCATCAAAAAGGAGAATTAGAGACCAATATCCTTGATGAACATCGATGCAAAAATTCTCACCAAAATACTAGCCAAGAGGACCCAACAGTACATGAAAAGGAGTATTCACCATGACCAAGTGGGATTTATCCCTGGGCTGCAAGGCTGGTTCAACATCCGCAAATCAGTCAACGTGATCAAATACATTAACAAAAGAAAGAACGAGAATCATATGATCCTCTCAATAGATGCAGAAAAAGCATTGGACAAAGTACAGCACCCTTTCTGGATCAAAACTCTTCAGAGTATAGGGACAGCGGGTACATACCTCAATATCATAAGAGCCATCTACGAAAACCCTACAGCGAATATCATTCTCAATGGGGAAAAGCTGAGATCTTTTCCCCTAAGGTCAGGAACGCGGCAGGGATAGCCACTCTCACCACTGCTATTCAACATAGTATTAGAAGTCCTAGCCACAGCAATCAGACAACAAAAAGTAATCCAAGGCATCCAAATCGGCAGAGAGGAAGTCAAACTCTCACTCTTTGCAGATGATATGATACTTTATGTGGAAAACCCAAAAGACTCCACCCCAAAACTGCTAGAACTCACACAGCAATTCCGTCAAGTAGCAGGCTATAAAATCAATGCACAGGAATCAGTGGCATTCCTATACACCAACAACAAGACAGAAGAGAGACAAATCAAGGAGTCGATCCCATTCACAACTGCACCCAAAACCAGAAGAGACCTAGGAATATATTCATCCCAAGAGGCAAAGGATCTGTACTCAGAAAACTACAAAATACGCAGGAAAGAAATTGAAGAAGACACAAAGAAACGGAAAAACGTTCCATGCTCATGGATTGGGAGAACCAACATTGTGAAGAGGTCAATGCTATCTAGAGCAATCTACACACGCAATGCAATCCCCATCAAAATACCATCCACTTTTTTCCAGGAAATGGAACAAATACTCCTAAAATTTGAATGGAACCAGAAGAGACCCCGAATAACCAGAGGAATATTGAGAAAGAAAAGCAAAGCTGGCGGCATCACAGTTCTGGACTTCCAGCTCTATGACAAAGCTGTCATCATCAAGACAGTATGGTACTGGCACAAAAACAGACACATGGATCCATGGAACAGAATCGAGAGCCCAGAAATGGACCCTCAACTCTATGGTCAACTTATCTTTGACAGAGCAGGAAGGAATATCCAATGGCAAAAAGAGAGTCTCTTCAACAACTGGTGTTGGGAGAATTGGACAGCCCCATGCAGAAGAATGACAGTGGACCATTTCCTGACACCACACACAAAAGTAGACTCCAAATGGTTGAAAGACCTCAATGTGAGACAGGAGTCCATCAAAATCCTAAAGGAGAACACAGGTAGCAAGCACTTCGACCTCAGCCGCAGCAACTTCTTCCTAGAAACATCACCAAAGGCACGGGAAGCCAGGGCAAAAATGAACTATTGGGATTTCATCAAGATAAAAAGCTTTGGCACAGCAAAAGAAACAGTCCACAAAACCAAAAGACAACCGACAGAATGGGAGAAATTATTTGCAAATGACCTATCAGTTAAAGGGCTACTACCCAATATGTATAAAAACTTATCAAACTCAACACCCAAAGAACAAATAATCCAATCAAGAAATAGGCAGAAGACATGAACAGACATTTTTCCAAAGAAGACATCCAAATGGCCCACAGACACATGAAAAAGTGCTCAACACGGCTTGGCATCAGAGAAATCCAAATGAAAACCTCAATGAGATACCACCTCACACCCGTCAGAATGGCTCAAATGAACAAGTCAGGGAACGACAGAGTTTGGCGGGGATGTGGAGATAGGGGAACCCGCCGACACTGGTGGTGGGAATGCAAGCTGCTGCAACCCCTCTGGAAAACAGTATGGAGGTTCCTCACACAGTTGAAATTAGAGCTACCATTCGATCCAACATTTGCACTCCTGGGTATTTACCCCAAAGATACAAATGTAGGGACCCGAAGCGGTACGTGCACCCCATTGTTTATAGCAGCAATGTCCACAATAGCCAAACTGTGGAAACAGCCAAGATGTCCATCGACAGATGAATGGATAAAGAAGAGGTGGTATATATATACACAATGGACTATTACGCAGCCATCAAAAGGAATGAGATGTTGCCATGGACAACGACGTGGATGGAACTGGAGGGTCCGACGATTAGTGAAATAAGTCAATCAGAGAAAGACATGTATCATATGACCCCACTGATATGAGGGATTCTTAATCTCAGGAACAGAGTGAGGCTTGCTGGAGTGGTCGGGGGTGGGAGGGATGGGGTGTCTGGGTGATAGACATTGGGGAGGGTATGAGCTACGGTGAGCGCTGTGAATTGTGTAAGATTGTTGAATCACAGATCTGTACTTCTGAAACAACGCAACATATTTTAAGAATAAAGGAAAAGAAGGAGACAGCAGGAGTGGAAGAATGAAGGGGAGTTAGTGAGAGGATGAGACGGACCAGGAGAGATGATGGGTTCTGAAAAAAAATCTGAGGTTTCTAGAGGGGAGGTGGGTCGGGGGATTGGTTAGCCTGGTGGTGGGTATTAAAGAGGGCACATTCTCCATGGAGCACTGTGTGTTAGGAACAAACAATGAATCATGGGACACTACACCAAAACAAATGATGTACTCCATGGTGATTAACAAAGCAATAAAAAACAAAGACTGTAATAAGAGATGAAGAAGGACACTATATCCTACTTAATGGGTCTATCCAACAAGAAGATCTCACAATTGTAAATATCTATGCCCCGAACATGGGAGCATCCAATTATATAAGGCAATTAAGAAGAAAAGCAAAGAAACACATTGACCACCATACAATCATAGTGGGGGACTTTAACACCCCCCTGACTGAAATGGCCAGATCATCTAAGCAAAAGATCAACAAGGAAAGAAAGACTTTAAATGACACACTGGACCAAATGGACTTCACAGACATATTCAGAACGTTCCATCCCAATGCAACGGAATACACATTCTTCTCTAGTGCCCATGGAACATTCTCCAGAATGGATCACATCCTAGGTCACAAATCAGGTCTCAACCGGTACCCAAAGATTGGGATCATTCCCTGCACATTTTCAGACCACAGTGCTTTGAAACTAGAACTCAATCACAAGAGGAGAGTCGGAAAGAACTCAAATACATGGAGGCTAAAGAGCATCCTACGAAAGAATGAATGGGTCAACCAGGAAATTAAAGAAGAATTTAAAAAGTTCATGGAAACCAATGAAAATGAAAACTCAACTGTCCAAAATCTTTGGGATACAGCCAAGGCAGTCCTGCGAGGAAAGTATATAGCAATACAAGCCTTTCTCAAGAAACAAGAAAGGTCTCAAATACACACCCAACCCTACACCTAAAGGAGCTGGAGAAAGAACGGCCAATAAAGCCTAAACCCAGCAGGAGAAGAGAAATCATGCAGTTCAGAGCAGAAATCAATGAAATAGAACCCAGAAGAACAGTAGAAGTGATCAACGGAACTAGGAGCTGGTACTTTGAAAGAATTCACAAGATTGATACACCCCTGTCCAGGCTGATCAAAAAGAAAAGAGAAATGACCCAAATCAACAAAATCATGAATGAAAGAGGAGAGATCACAAACAACACCAAAGAAATACAAACAATTATAAGAACGTAATCTAAGCAACCCTAGGGCAGCAAATTCCATAACCTGGAAGAAATGGGTGCATTCCTAGAGATGTGTCAACTAACAAAACTGACCCAGGAAGAAATAGAAAACATGAACAGTCCTATAACCACGAAGGCAATTGAAGTAGTCATCAAAAACCTCCCAAGAAACCAAAGCCCAGGGCCAGATGGTTTCCCAGGGGAATTCTATCAGACATTTAAAGAAGAATTAATACCTATTCTCCTGAAACTGTTCCAAACAATAGAAATGGAAGGAAAACTTCCAAACTCATTTATGAGGCCACCATTACCTTGATTCCAAAACCAGACAAAGATCCCATCAAAAAGGAGAATTAGAGACCAATATCCTTGATGAACATCGATGCAAAAATTCTCACCAAAATACTAGCCAAGAGGACCCAACAGTACATGAAAAGGAGTATTCACCATGACCAAGTGGGATTTATCCCTGGGCTGCAAGGCTGGTTCAACATCCGCAAATCAGTCAACGTGATCAAATACATTAACAAAAGAAAGAACGAGAATCATATGATCCTCCCAAGAGATGCAGAAAAAGCATTGGACAAAGTACAGCACCCTTTCTGGATCAAAACTCTTCAGAGTATAGGGACAGCGGGTACATACCTCAATATCATAAAAGCCATCTACGAAAACCCTACAGCGAATATCATTCTCAATGGGGAAAAGCTGAGATCTTTTCCCCTAAGGTCAGCAACGCGGCAGGGATAGCCACTCTCACCACTGCTATTCAACATAGTATTAGAAGTCCTAGCCACAGCAATCAGACAACAAAAAGTAATCCAAGGCATCCAAATCGGCCGAGAGGAAGTCAAACTCTCACTCTTTGCAGATGATATGATACTTTATGTGGAAAACCCAAAAGACTCCATCCCAAAACTGCTAGGACTCACACAGCAATTCCGTCAAGTAGCAGGCTATAAAATCAATGCACAGGAATCAGTGGCATTCCTATACACCAACAACAAGACAGAAGAGAGACAAATCAAGGAGTCGATCCCATTCACAACTGCACCCAAAACCAGAAGAGACCTAGGAATATATTGAACCCAAGAGGCAAAGGATCTGTACTCAGAAAACTGCAAAATACGCAGGAAAGAAATTGAAGAAGACACAAAGAAACGGAAAAACGTTCCATGCTCATGGTTTGGGAGAACCAACATTGTGAAGAGGTCAATGCTACCTAGAGCAATCTACACATGCAATGCAATCCCCATCAAAATAGCATCCACTTTTTCCACGAAATGGAACAAATAATCCTAAAATTTGAATGGAACGTGAAGAGACCCCGAGTAGCCAGAGGAATATTGAGAAAGAAAAGCAAAGCTGGCGGCATCACAATTCTGGACTTCAAGCTCTATGACAAAGCTGTCATCATCAAGACAGTATGGTACTGGCACAAAAACAGACACATGGATCCATGGAACAGAATCGAGAGCCCAGAAATGGACCCTCAACTCTATGGTCAACTTATCTTTGACAGAGCAGGAAGGAATGTCCAATGGCAAAAAGAGAGTCTCTTCAACAACTGGTGTTGGGAGAATTGGACAGCCCCATGCAGAAGAATGACACTGGACCATTTCCTGACACCACACACAGAAGTAGACGCCAAATGGTTGAAAGACCTCAATGTGAGACAGGAGTCCATCAAAATCCTAAAGGAGAACACAGGTAGCAAGCTCTTCGACCTCAGCCGCAGCAACTTCTTCCTAGAAACATCACCAAAGGCACGGGAAGCCAGGGCAAAAATGAACTATTGGGATTTCATCAAGATAAAAAGCTTTGGCACAGCAAAAGAAACAGTCCACAAAACCAAAAGACAACCGACAGAATGGGAGAAATTATTCGCAAATGACCTATCAGATAAAGGGCTACTATCCAATATGTATAAAAACTTATCAAACTCAACACCCAAAGAACAAATAATCCAATCAAGAAATAGGCAGAAGACATGAACAGATATTTTTCCAAAGAAGACATCCAAATGGCCCACAGGCACATGAAAAAGTGCTCAACACGGCTCGGCATCAGGGAAATCCAAATCAAAACCTCAATGAGATACCACCTCACACCCGTCAGAATGGCTCAAATGAACAAGTCAGGGAACGACAGAGGTTGGCGGGGATGTGGAGAAAGGGGAACCCTCCTACACTGGTGGTGGGAATGCAAGCTGGTGCAACCCCTCTGGAAAAGTGTATGGAGGTTCCTCAAACAGTTATAATTAGAGCTACCATTCGATCCAGCAATTGCACTCCTGGGTATTTACCCCAAAGATACAAATGTAGGGACCCGAAGCGGTACGTGCACCCCATTGTTTATAGCAGCAATATCCACAATAGCCAAACGGTGGAAAGAGCCAAGATGTCCATCGACAGATGAATGGATAAAGAAGAGGTGGTATATATATACACAATGGACTATTACGCAGCCATCAAAAGGAATGAGGTGTTGCCATGGACAACGACGTGGATGGAACTGGAGGGTCCGACGATTAGTGAAATGAGTCAATCAGAGAAAGACATGTATCATATGACCTCACTGATATGAGGGATTCTTAATCTCAGGAACAGAGTGAGGCTTGCTGGAGTGGTCGGGGGGGGGGGGGATGGGGTGGCTGGGTGATAGACTTTGGGGAGGGTATGAGCTACGGTGAGCGCTGTGAATTGTGTAAGACTGTTGAATCACAGATCTGTACTTCTGAAACAAATAACGCAACATATTTTAAGAATAAAGGAAAACAAGGAGACAGCAGGAGTGGAAGAATGAAGGGGAGTTAGTGAGAGGGGGAGACGGACCAGGAGAGATGATGGATTCTGAAAAAAAATCCGAGGTTTCTAGAGGGGAGGTGGGTCGGTGGATTGGTTTGACTGGTGATGGTTATTAAAGAGGGCACATTCTGCATGGAGCACTGTGTGTTAGGAACAAACAATGAATCATGGGACAGTACACCAAAACAAATGATGTAGTACATGGTGATTTACAAAGCAATAAAAAACAAAGACTGTAATAAGAGATGAAGAAGGACACTATATCCTACTTAAAGGGTCTATCCAACAAGAAGATCTCACAATTGTAAATATCTATGCCCCGAACATGGGAGCATCTAATTATATAAGGCAATTAAGAAGAAAAGCAAAGAAACACATTGACCACCATACAATCATAGTGGGGGACTTTAACACCCCCCTGACTGAAATGGCCAGATCATCTAAGCAAAAGATCAACAAGGAAAGAAAGACTTTAAATGACACACTGGACCAAATGGACTTCACAGACATATTCAGAACGTTCCATCCCAATGCAACGGAATACACATTCTTCTCTAGTGCCCATGGAACATTCTCCAGAATGGATCACATCCTAGGTCACAAATCAGGTCTCAACCGGTACCCAAAGATTGGGATCATTCCCTGCACATTTTCAGACCACAATGCTTTGAAACTAGAACTCAATCACAAGAGGAGAGTCGGAAAGAACTCAAATACATGGAGGCTAAAGAGCATCCTACGAAAGAATGAATGGGTCAACCAGGAAATTAAAGAAGAATTTAAAAAGTTCATGGAAACCAATGAAAATGAAAACTCAACTGTCCAAAATCTTTGGGATACAGCCAAGGCAGTCCTGCGAGGAAAGTATATAGCAATACAAGCCTTTCTCAAGAAACAAGAAAGGTGTCAAATACACACCCAACCCTACACCTAAAGGAGCTGGAGAAAGAACGGCAAATAAAGCCTAAACCCAGCAGGAGAAGAGAAATCATGCAGTTCAGAGCAGAAATCAATGAAATAGAACCCAGAAGAACAGTAGAAGTGATCAACGGAACTAGGAGCTGGTACTTTGAAAGAATTCACAAGATTGATACACCCCTGTCCAGGCTGATCAAAAAGAAAAGGGAAATGACCCAAATCAACAAAATCATGAATGAAAGAGGAGAGATCACAAACAACACCAAAGAAATACAAACAATTATAAGAACGTAATCTGAGCAACCCTAGGGCAGCAAATTCCATAACCTGGAAGAAATGGGTGCATTCCTAGAGATGTGTCAACTAACAAAACTGACCCAGGAAGAAATAGAAAACCTGAACAGTCCTATAACCACGAAGGCAATTGAAGTAGTCATCAAAAACTTCCCAAGAAACCAAAGCCCAGGGCCAGATGGTTTCCCAGGGGAATTCTATCAGACATTTAAAGAAGAATTAATACCTATTCTCCTGAAACGGTTCCAAACAATAGAAATGGAAGGAAAACTTCCAAACTCATTTATGAGGCCACCATTACCTTGATTCCAAAACCAGACAAAGATCCCATCAAAAAGGAGAATTAGAGACCAATATCCTTGATGAACATCGATGCAAAAATTCTCACCAAAATACTAGCGAAGAGGACCCAACAGTACATGAAAAGGAGTATTCACCATGACCAAGTGGGATTTATCCCTGGGCTGCAAGGCTGGTTCAACATCCGCAAATCAGTCAACGTGATCAAATACATTAACAAAAGAAAGAACGAGAATCATATGATCCTCCCAAGAGATGCAGAAAAAGCATTGGACAAAGTACAGCACCCTTTCTGGATCAAACCTCTTCAGAGTATAGGGACAGCGGGTACATACCTCAATATCATAAAAGCCATCTACGAAAACCCTACAGCGAATATCATTCTCAATGGGGAAAAGCTGAGATCTTTTCCCCTAAGGTCAGCAACGCGGCAGGGATAGCCACTCTCACCACTGCTATTCAACATAGTATTAGAAGTCCTAGCCACAGCAATCAGACAACAAAAAGTAATCCAAGGCATCCAAATCGGCAGAGAGGAAGTCAAACTCTCACTCTTTGCAGATGATATGATACTTTATGTGGAAAACCCAAAAGACTCCACCCCAAAACTGCTAGAACTCACACAGCAATTCCGTCAAGTAGCAGGCTATAAAATCAATGCACAGGAATCAGTGGCATTCCTATACACCAACAACAAGACAGAAGAGAGACAAATCAAGGAGTCGATCCCATTCACAACTGCACCCAAAACCAGAAGAGACCTAGGAATATATTGAACCCAAGAGGCAAGGGATCTGTACTCAGAAAACTACAAAATACGCAGGAAAGAAATTGAAGAAGACACAAAGAAACGGAAGAACGTTCCATGCTCATGGATTGGGAGAACCAACATTGTGAAGAGGACAATGCTACCTAGAGCAATCTACACATGCAATGCAATCCCCATCAAAATAGCATCCACTTTTTTCCACGAAATGGAACAAATAATCCTAAAATTTGAATGGAACCTGAAGAGACCCCGAGTAGCCAGAGGAATATTGAGAAAGAAAAGCAAAGCTGGCGGCATCACAATTCTGGACTTCCAGCTCTATGACAAAGCTGTCATCATCAAGACAGTATGGTACTGGCACAAAAACAGACACATGGATCCATGGAACAGAATCGAGAGCCCAGAAATGGACCCTCAACTCTATGGTCAACTTATCTTTGACAGAGCAGGAAAGAATATCCAATGGCAAAAAGAGAGTCTCTTCAACAACTGGTGTTGGGAGAATTGGACAGCCCCATGCAGAAGAATGACACTGGACCATTTCCTGACACCACACACAGAAGTAGACGCCAAATGGTTGAAAGACCTCAATGTGAGACAGGAGTCCATCAAAATCCTAAAGGAGAACACAGGTAGCAAGCTCTTCGACCTCAGCCGCAGCAAATTCTTCCTAGAAACATCACCAAAGGCACGGGAAGCCAGGGCAAAAATGAACTATTGGGATTTCATCAAGATAAAAATCTTTGGCACAGCAAAAGAAACAGTCCACAAAACCAAAAGACAACCGACAGAATGGGAGAAATTATTTGCAAATGACCTATCAGATAAAGGGCTACTATCCAATATGTATAAAAACTTATCAAACTCAACACCCAAAGAACAAATAATCCAATCAAGAAATAGGCAGAAGACATGAACAGACATTTTTCCAAAGAAGACATCCAAATGGCCCACAGGCACATGAAAAAGTGCTCAACACGGCTCGGCATCAGGGAAATCCAAATCAAAACCTCAATGAGATACCACCTCACACCCGTCAGAATGGCTCAAATGAACAAGTCAGGGAACGACAGAGGTTGGCGGGGATGTGGAGAAAGGGGAACCCTCCTACACTGGCGGTGGGAATGCAAGCTGGTGCAACCCCTCTGGAAAAGTGTATGGAGGTTCCTCAAACAGTTATAATTAGAGCTACCATTCGATCCAGCAATTGCACTCCTGGGTATTTACCCCAAAGATACAAATGTAGGGACCCGAAGCGGTACGTGCACCCCATTGTTTATAGCAGCAATATCCACAATAGCCAAACGGTGGAAAGAGCCAAGATGTCCATCGACAGATGAATGGATAAAGAAGAGGTGGTATATATATACACAATGGACTATTACGCAGCCATCAAAAGGAATGAGGTGTTGCCATGGACAACGACGTGGATGGAACTGGAGGGTCCGACGATTAGTGAAATAAGTCAATCAGAGAAAGACATGTATCATATGACCTCACTGATATGAGGGATCCTTAATCTCAGGAACAGAGTGAGGCTTGCTGGAGTGGTCGGGGGGGGGGATGGGGTGGCTGGGTGATAGACTTTGGGGAGGGTATGAGCTACGGTGAGCGCTGTGAATTGTGTAAGACTGTTGAATCCCAGATCTGTACTTCTGAAACAAAGAACGCAACATATTTTAAGAATAAAGGAAAACAAGGAGACAGCAGGAGAGGAAGAATGAAGGGGAGTTAGTGAGAGGGGGAGACGGACCAGGAGAGATGATGGATTTTGAAAAAAAATCCGAGGTTTCTAGAGGGGAGGTGGGTCGGTGGATTGGTGTGACTGGTGATGGTTATTAAAGAGGGCACATTCTGCATGGAGCACTGTGTGTTAGGAACAAACAATGAATCATGGGACAGTACACCAAAACAAATGATGTAGTACATGGTGATTTACAAAGCAATAAAAAACAAAGACTGTAATAAGAGATGAAGAAGGACACTATATCCTACTTAAAGGGTCTATCCAACAAGAAGATCTCACAATTGTAAATATCTATGCCCCGAACATGGGAGCATCCAATTATATAAGGCAATTAAGAAGAAAAGCAAAGAAACACATTGACCACCATACAATCATAGTGGGGGACTTTAACACCCCCCTGACTGAAATGGCCAGATCATCTAAGCAAAAGATCAACAAGGAAAGAAAGACTTTAAATGACACACTGGACCAAATGGACTTCACAGACATATTCAGAACGTTCCATCCCAATGCAACGGAATACACATTCTTCTCTAGTGCCCATGGAACATTCTCCAGAATGGATCACATCCTAGGTCACAAATCAGGTCTCAACCGGTACCCAAAGTTTGGGATCATTCCCTGCACATTTTCAGACCACAATGCTTTGAAACTAGAACTCAATCACAAGAGGAAAGTGGGAAAGAACTCAAATACATGGAGGCTAAAGAGCATCCTACGAAAGAATGAATGGGTCAACCAGGAAATTAAAGAAGAATTTAAAAAGTTCATGGAAACCAATGAAAATGAAAACTCAACTGTCCAAAATCTTTGGGATACAGCCAAGGCAGTCCTGCGAGGAAAGTATATAGCAATACAAGCCTTTCTCAAGAAACAAGAAAGGTCTCAAATACACACCCAACCCTACACCTAAAGGAGCTGGAGAAAGAACGGCAAATAAAGCCTAAACCCAGCAGGAGAAGAGAAATCATGCAGTTCAGAGCAGAAATCAATGAAATAGAACCCAGAAGAACAGTAGAAGTGATCAACGGAACTAGGAGCTGGTACTTTGAAAGAATTCACAAGATTGATACACCCCTGTCCAGGCTGATCAAAAAGAAAAGAGAAATGACCCAAATCAACAAAATCATGAATGAAAGAGGAGAGATCACAAACAACACCAAAGAAATACAAACAATTATAAGAACGTAATCTGAGCAACCCTAGGGCAGCAAATTCCATAACCTGGAAGAAATGGGTGCATTCCTAGAGATGTGTCAACTAACAAAACTGACCCAGGAAGAAATAGAAAACCTGAACAGTCCTATAACCACGAAGGCAATTGAAGTAGTCATCAAAAACCTCCCAAAAAACCAAAGCCCAGGGCCAGATGGTTTCCCAGGGGAATTCTATCAGACATTTAAAGAAGAATTAATACCTATTCTCCTGAAACTGTTCCAAACAATAGAAATGGAAGGAAAACTTCCAAACTCATTTATGAGGCCACCATTACCTTGATTCCAAAACCAGACAAAGATCCCATCAAAAAGGAGAATTAGAGACCAATATCCTTGATGAACATCGATGCAAAAATTCTCACCAAAATACTAGCCAAGAGGACCCAACAGTACATGAAAAGGAGTATTCACCATGACCAAGTGGGATTTATCCCTGGGCTGCAAGGCTGGTTCAACATCCGCAAATCAGTCAACGTGATCAAATACATTAACAAAAGAAAGAACGAGAATCATAGGATCCTCTCAATAGATGCAGAAAAAGCATTGGACAAAGTACAGCACCCTTTCTGGATCAAAACTCTTCAGAGTATAGGGACAGCGGGTACATACCTCAATATCATAAAAGCCATCTACGAAAACCCTACAGCGAATATCATTCTCAATGGGGAAAAGCTGAGATCTTTTCCCCTAAGGTCAGGAACGCGGCAGGGATAGCCATTCTCACCACTGCTATTCAACATAGTATTAGAAGTCCTAGCCACAGCAATCAGACAACAAAATGTAATCCATGGCATCCAAATCGGCAGAGAGGAAGTCAAACTCTCACTCTTTGCAGATGATATGATACTTTATGTGGAAAACCCAAAAGACTCCACCCCAAAACTGCTAGAACTCACACAGCAATTCCGTCAAGTAGCAGGCTATAAAATCAATGCACAGGAATCAGTGGCATTCCTATACACCAACAACAAGACAGAAGAGAGACAAATCAAGGAGTCGATCCCATTCACAACTGCACCCAAAACCAGAAGAGACCTAGGAATATATTCATCCCAAGAGGCAAAGGATCTGTACTCAGAAAACTACAAAATACGCAGGAAAGAAATTGAAGAAGACACAAAGAAACGGAAAAACGTTCCATGCTCATGGATTGGGAGAACCAACATTGTGAATAGGTCAATGCTACCTAGAGCAATCTACACATGCAATGCAATCCCCATCAAAATACCATCCACTTTTTTCCAGGAAATGGAACAAATACTCCTAAAATTTGAATGGAACCAGAAGAGACCCCGAATAGCCAGAGGAATATTGAGAAAGAAAAGCAAAGCTGGCGGCATCACAATTCTGGACTTCCAGCTCTATGACAAAGCTGTCATCATCAAGACAGTATGGTACTGGCACAAAAACAGACACATGGATCCATGGAACAGAATCGAGAGCCCAGAAATGGACCCTCAACTCTATGGTCAACTTATCTTTGACAGAGCAGGAAGGAATGTCCAATGGCAAAAAGAGAGTCTCTTCAACAACTGGTGTTGGGAGAATTGGACAGCCCCATGCAGAAGAATGACACTGGACCATTTCCTGACACCACACACAAAAGTAGACTCCAAATGGTTGAAAGACCTCAATGTGAGACAGGAGTCCATCAAAATCCTAAAGGAGAACACAGGTAGCAAGCACTTCGACCTCAGCTGCAGCAACTTCTTCCTAGAAACATCACCAAAGGCACGGGAAGCCAGGGCAAAAATGAACTATTGGGATTTCATCAAGATAAAAAGCTTTGGCACAGCAAAAGAAACAGTCCACAAAACCAGAAGACAACCGACAGAATGGGAGAAATTATTTGCAAATGACCTATCAGATAAAGGGCTACTACCCAATATGTATAAAAACTTATCAAACTCAACACCCAAAGAACAAATAATCCAATCAAGAAATAGGCAGAAGACATGAACAGACATTTTTCCAAAGAAGACATCCAAATTGCCCACAGGCACATGAAAAAGTGCTCAACACGGCTCGGCATCAGGGAAATCCAAATCAAAACCTCAATGAGATACCACCTCACACCCGTCAAGATGGCTCAAATGAACAAGTCAGGGAACGACAGAGGTTGGCGGGGATGTGGAGAAAGGGGAACCCTCCTACACTGGTGGTGGGAATGCAAGCTGGTGCAACCCCTCTGGAAAAGTGTATGGAGGTTCCTCAAACAGTTATAATTAGAGCTACCATTCGATCCAACATTTGCACTCCTGGGTATTTACCCCAAAGATACAAATGTAGGGACCCGAAACGGTACGTGCACCCCATTGTTTATAGCAGCAATGTCCACAATAGCCAAACTGTGGAAACAGCCAAGATGTCCATCGACAGATGAATGGATAAAGAAGAGGTGGTATATATATACACAATGGACTATTACGCAGCCATCAAAAGGAATGAGATGTTGCCATGGACAACGACGTGGATGGAACTGGAGGGTCCGACGATTAGTGAAATAAGTCAATCAGAGAAAGACATGTATCATATGACCCCACTGATATGAGGGATTCTTAATCTCAGGAACAGAGTGAGGCTTGCTGGAGTGGTCGGGGGTGGGAGGGATGGGGTGGCTGGGTGATAGACATTGGGGAGGGTATGAGCTACGGTGAGCGCTGTGAATTGTGTAAGACTGTTGAATCACAGATCTGTACTTCTGAAACAATGCAACATATTTTAAGAATAAAGGAAAAGAAGGAGACAGCAGGAGTGGAAGAATGAAGGGGAGTTAGTGAGAGGATGAGACGGACCAGGAGAGATGATGGGTTCTGAAAAAAAAATCTGAGGTTTCTAGAGGGGAGGTGGGTCGGGGGATTGGTTAGTCTGGTGGTGGGTATTAAAGAGGGCACATTCTCCATGGAGCACTGTGTGTTAGGAACAAACAATGAATCATGGGACACTACACCAAAACAAATGATGTACTCCATGGTGATTAACAAAGCAATAAAAAACAAAGACTGTAATAAGAGATGAAGAAGGACACTATATCCTACTTAAAGGGTCTATCCAACAAGAAGATCTCACAATTGTAAATATCTATGCCCCGAACATGGGAGCATCCAATTATATAAGGCAATTAAGAAGAAAAGCAAAGAAACACATTGACCACCATACAATCATAGTGGGGGACTTTAACACCCCCCCTGACTGAAATGGCCAGATCATCTAAGCAAAAGATCAACAAGGAAATAAAGACTTTAAATGACACACTGGACCAAATGGACTTCACAGACATATTCAGAACGTTCCATCCCAATGCAACGGAATACACATTCTTCTCTAGTGCCCATGGAACATTCTCCAGAATGGATCACATCCTAGGTCACAAATCAGGTCTCAACCGGGACCCAAAGATTGGGATCATTCCCTGCACATTTTCAGACCACAATGTTTTGAAACTAGAACTCAATCACAAGAGGAGAGTCGGAAAGAACTCAAATACATGGAGGCTAAAGAGCATCCTACGAAAGAATGAATGGGTCAACCAGGAAATTAAAGAAGAATTTAAAAAGTTCATGGAAACCAATGAAAATGAAAACTCAACTGTCCAAAATCTTTGGGATACAGCCAAGGCAGTCCTGCGAGGAAAGTATATAGCAATACAAGCCTTTCTCAAGAAACAAGAAAGGTCTCAAATACACACCCAACCCTACACCTAAAGGAGCTGGAGAAAGAACGGCAAATAAAGCGTAAACCCAGCAGGAGAAGAGAAATCATGCAGTTCAGAGCAGAAATCAATGAAATAGAACCCAGAAGAACAGTAGAAGTGATCAACGGAACTAGGAGCTGGTACTTTGAAAGAATTCACAAGATTGATACACCCCTGTCCAGGCTGATCAAAAAGAAAAGAGAAATGACCCAAATCAACAAAATCATTAATGAAAGAGGAGAGATCACAAACAACACCAAAGAAATACAAACAATTATAAGAACGTAATCTGAGCAACCCTAGGGCAGCAGATTCCATAACCTGGAAGAAATGGGTGCATTCCTAGAGATGTGTCAACTAACAAAACTGACCCAGGAAGAAATAGAAAACATGAACAGTCCTATAACCACGAAGGCAATTGAAGTAGTCATCAAAAACCTCCCAAGAAACCAAAGCTCAGGGCCAGATGGTTTCCCAGGGGAATTCTATCAGACATTTAAAGAAGAATTAATACCTATTCTCCTGAAACTGTTCCAAACAATAGAAATGGAAGGAAAACTTCCAAACTCATTTATGAGGCCACCATTACCTTGATTCCAAAACCAGACAAAGATCCCATCAAAAAGGAGAATTAGAGACCAATATCCTTGATGAACATCGATGCAAAAATTCTCACCAAAATACTAGCCAAGAGGACCCAACAGTACATGAAAAGGAGTATTCACCATGACCAAGTGGGATTTATCCCTGGGCTGCAAGGCTGGTTCAACATCCGCAAATCAATCAACGTGATCAAATACATTAACAAAAGAAAGAACGAGAATCATAGGATCCTCTCAATAGATGCAGAAAAAGCATTGGACAAAGTACAGCACCCTTTCTGGATCAAAACTCTTCAGAGAATAGGGACAGCGGGTACATACCTCAATATCATAAAAGCCATCTACGAAAACCCTACAGCGAATATCATTCTCAATGGGGAAAAGCTGAGATCTTTTCCCCTAAGGTCAGGAACGCGGCAGGGATAGCCATTCTCACCACTGCTATTCAACATAGTATTAGAAGTCCTAGCCACTGCAATCAGACAACAAAATGTAATCCAAGGCATCCAAATCGGCAGAGAGGAAGTCAAACTCTCACTCTTTGCAGATGATATGATACTTTATGTGGAAAACCCAAAAGACTCCACCCCAAAACTGCTAGAACTCACACAGCAATTCCGTCAAGTAGCAGGCTATAAAATCAATGCACAGGAATCAGTGGCATTCCTATACACCAACAACAAGACAGAAGAGAGACAAATCAAGGAGTCGATCCCATTCACAACTGCACCCAAAACCAGAAGAGACCTAGGAATATATTCATCCCAAGAGGCAAAGGATCTGTACTCAGAAAACTACAAAATACGCAGGAAAGAAATTGAAGAAGACACAAAGAAACGGAAAAACGTTCCATGCTCATGGATTGGGAGAACCAACATTGTGAAGAGGTCAATGCTACCTAGAGCAATCTACACATGCAATGCAATCCCCATCAAAATACCATCCACTTTTTTCCAAGAAATGGAACAAATACTCCTAAAATTTGAATGGTACCAGAAGAGACCCCGAATAGCCAGAGGAATATTGAGAAAGAAAAGCAAAGCTGGCGGCATCACAATTCTGGACTTCCAGCTCTATGACAAAGCTGTCATCATCAAGACAGTATGGTACTGGCACAAAAACAGACACATGGATCCATGGAACAGAATCGAGAGCCCAGAAATGGACCCTCAACTCTATGGTCAACTTATCTTTGACAGAGCAGGAAGGAATGTCCAATGGCAAAAAGAGAGTCTCTTCAACAACTGGTGTTGGGAGAATTGGACAGCCCCATGCAGAAGAATGACACTGGACCATTTCCTGACACCACACACAAAAGTAGACTCCAAATGGTTGAAAGACCTCAATGTGAGACAGGAGTCCATCAAAATCCTAAAGGAGAACACAGGTAGCAAGCACTTCGACCTCAGCTGCAGCAACTTCTTCCTAGAAACATCACCAAAGGCACGGGAAGCCAGGGCAAAAATGAACTATTGGGATTTCATCAAGATAAAAAGCTTTGGCACAGCAAAAGAAACAGTCCACAAAACCAAAAGACAACCGACAGAATGGGAGAAATTATTTGCAAATGACCTATCAGATAAAGGGCTACTACCCAATATGTATAAAAACTTATCAAACTCAACACCCAAAGAACAAATAATCCAATCAAGAAATAGGCAGAAGACATGAACAGACATTTTTCCAAAGAAGACATCCAAATGGCCCACAGGCACATGAAAAAGTGCTCAACACGGCTCGGCATCAGGGAAATCCAAATCAAAACCTCAATGAGATACCACCTCACACCCGTCAAGATGGCTCAAATGAACAAGTCAGGGAACGACAGAGGTTGGCGGGGATGTGGAGAAAGGGGAACCCTCCTACACTGGTGGTGGGAATGCAAGCTGGTGCAACCCCTCTGGAAAAGTGTATGGAGGTTCCTCAAACAGTTATAATTAGAGCTACCATTCGATCCAACATTTGCACTCCTGGGTATTTACCCCAAAGATACAAATGTAGGGACCCGAAACGGTACGTGCACCCCATTGTTTATAGCAGCAATGTCCACAATAGCCAAACTGTGGAAACAGCCAAGATGTCCATCGACAGATGAATGGATAAAGAAGAGGTGGTATATATATACACAATGGACTATTACGCAGCCATCAAAAGGAATGAGATGTTGCCATGGACAACGACGTGGATGGAACTGGAGGGTCCGACGATTAGTGAAATAAGTCAATCAGAGAAAGACATGTATCATATGACCCCACTGATATGAGGGATTCTTAATCTCAGGAACAGAGTGAGGCTTGCTGGAGTGGTCGGGGGTGGGAGGGATGGGGTGGCTGGGTGATAGACATTGGGGAGGGTATGAGCTACGGTGAGCGCTGTGAATTGTGTAAGACTGTTGAATCACAGATCTGTACTTCTGAAACAATGCAACATATTTTAAGAATAAAGGAAAAGAAGGAGACAGCAGGAGTGGAAGAATGAAGGGGAGTTAGTGAGAGGATGAGACGGACCAGGAGAGATGATGGGTTCTGAAAAAAAAATCTGAGGTTTCTAGAGGGGAGGTGGGTCGGGGGATTGGTTAGTCTGGTGGTGGGTATTAAAGAGGGCACATTCTCCATGGAGCACTGTGTGTTAGGAACAAACAATGAATCATGGGACACTACACCAAAACAAATGATGTACTCCATGGTGATTAACAAAGCAATAAAAAACAAAGACTGTAATAAGAGATGAAGAAGGACACTATATCCTACTTAAAGGGTCTATCCAACAAGAAGATCTCATAATTGTAAATATCTATGCCCCGAACATGGGAGCATCCAATTATATAAGGCAATTAAGAAGAAAAGCAAAGAAACACATTGACCACCATACAATCATAGTGGGGGACTTTAACACCCCCCCTGACTGAAATGGCCAGATCATCTAAGCAAAAGATCAACAAGGAAATAAAGACTTTAAATGACACACTGGACCAAATGGACTTCACAGACATATTCAGAACGTTCCATCCCAATGCAACGGAATACACATTCTTCTCTAGTGCCCATGGAACATTCTCCAGAATGGATCACATCCTAGGTCACAAATCAGGTCTCAACCGGGACCCAAAGATTGGGATCATTCCCTGCACATTTTCAGACCACAATGTTTTGAAACTAGAACTCAATCACAAGAGGAGAGTCGGAAAGAACTCAAATACATGGAGGCTAAAGAGCATCCTACGAAAGAATGAATGGGTCAACCAGGAAATTAAAGAAGAATTTAAAAAGTTCATGGAAACCAATGAAAATGAAAACTCAACTGTCCAAAATCTTTGGGATACAGCCAAGGCAGTCCTGCGAGGAAAGTATATAGCAATACAAGCCTTTCTCAAGAAACAAGAAAGGTCTCAAATACACACCCAACCCTACACCTAAAGGAGCTGGAGAAAGAACGGCAAATAAAGCGTAAACCCAGCAGGAGAAGAGAAATCATGCAGTTCAGAGCAGAAATCAATGAAATAGAACCCAGAAGAACAGTAGAAGTGATCAACGGAACTAGGAGCTGGTACTTTGAAAGAATTCACAAGATTGATACACCCCTGTCCAGGCTGATCAAAAAGAAAAGAGAAATGACCCAAATCAACAAAATCATGAATGAAAGAGGAGAGATCACAAACAACACCAAAGAAATACAAACAATTATAAGAACGTAATCTGAGCAACCCTAGGGCAGCAAATTCCATAACCTGGAAGAAATGGGTGCATTCCTAGAGATGTGTCAACTAACAAAACTGACCCAGGAAGAAATAGAAAACATGAACAGTCCTATAACCACGAAGGCAATTGAAGTAGTCATCAAAAACCTCCCAAGAAACCAAAGCCCAGGGCCAGATGGTTTCCCAGGGGAATTCTATCAGACATTTAAAGAAGAATTAATACCTATTCTCCTGAAACTGTTCCAAACAATAGAAATGGAAGGAAAACTTCCAAACTCATTTATGAGGCCACCATTACCTTGATTCCAAAACCAGACAAAGATCCCATCAAAAAGGAGAATTAGAGACCAATATCCTTGATGAACATCGATGCAAAAATTCTCACCAAAATACTAGCCAAGAGGACCCAACAGTACATGAAAAGGAGTATTCACCATGACCAAGTGGGATTTATCCCTGGGCTGCAAGGCTGGTTCAACATCCGCAAATCAGTCAACGTGATCAAATACATTAACAAAAGAAAGAACGAGAATCATAGGATCCTCTCAATAGATGCAGAAAAAGCATTGGACAAAGTACAGCACCCTTTCTGGATCAAAACTCTTCAGAGTATAGGGACAGCGGGTACATACCTCAATATCATAAAAGCCATCTACGAAAACCCTACAGCGAATATCATTCTCAATGGGGAAAAGCTGAGATCTTTTCCCCTAAGGTCAGGAACGCGGCAGGGATAGCCATTCTCACCACTGCTATTCAACATAGTATTAGAAGTCCTAGCCACTGCAATCAGACAACAAAATGTAATCCAAGGCATCCAAATCGGCAGAGAGGAAGTCAAACTCTCACTCTTTGCAGATGATATGATACTTTATGTGGAAAACCCAAAAGACTCCACCCCAAAACTGCTAGAACTCACACAGCAATTCCGTCAAGTAGCAGGCTATAAAATCAATGCACAGGAATCAGTGGCATTCCTATACACCAACAACAAGACAGAAGAGAGACAAATCAAGGAGTCGATCCCATTCACAACTGCACCCAAAACCAGAAGAGACCTAGGAATATATTCATCCCAAGAGGCAAAGGATCTGTACTCAGAAAACTACAAAATACGCAGGAAAGAAATTGAAGAAGACACAAAGAAACGGAAAAACGTTCCATGCTCATGGATTGGGAGAACCAACATTGTGAAGAGGTCAATGCTACCTAGAGCAATCTACACATGCAATGCAATCCCCATCAAAATACCATCCACTTTTTTCCAAGGAATGGAACAAATACTCCTAAAATTTGAATGGAACCAGAAGAGACCCCGAATAGCCAGAGGAATATTGAGAAAGAAAAGCAAAGCTGGCGGCATCACAATTCTGGACTTCCAGCTCTATGACAAAGCTGTCATCATCAAGACAGTATGGTACTGGCACAAAAACAGACACATGGATCCATGGAACAGAATCGAGAGCCCAGAAATGGACCCTCAACTCTATGGTCAACTTATCTTTGACAGAGCAGGAAGGAATGTCCAATGGCAAAAAGAGAGTCTCTTCAACAACTGGTGTTGGGAGAATTGGACAGCCCCATGCAGAAGAATGACAGTGGACCATTTCCTGACACCACACACAAAAGTAGACTCCAAATGGTTGGAAGACCTCAATGTGAGACAGGAGTCCATCAAAATCCTAAAGGAGAACACAGGTAGCAAGCACTTCGACCTCAGCCGCAGCAACTTCTTCCTAGAAACATCACCAAAGGCACGGGAAGCCAGGGCAAAAATGAACTATTGGGATTTCATCAAGATAAAAAGCTTTGGCACAGCAAAAGAAACAGTCCACAAAACCAAAAGACAACCGACAGAATGGGAGAAATTATTTGCAAATGACCTATCAGATAAAGGGCTACTACCCAATATGTATACAAACTTATCAAACTCAACACCCAAAGAACAAATAATCCAATCAAGAAATAGGCAGAAGACATGAACAGACATTTTTCCAAAGAAGACATCCAAATGGCCCACAGGCACATGAAAAAGTGCTCAACACGGCTTGGCATCAGAGAAATCCAAATGAAAACCACAATGAGATACCACCTCACACCCGTCAGAATGGCTCAAATGAACACGTAAGGGAACGACAGAGTTTGGCGGGGATGTGGAGATAGGGGAACCCGCCGACACTGGTGGTGGGAATGCAAGCTGCTGCAACCCCTCTGGAAAACAGTATGGAGGTTCCTCACACAGTTGAAATTAGAGCTACCATTCGATCCAACATTTGCACTCCTGGGTATTTACCCCAAAGATACAAATGTAGGGACCCGAAGCGGTACGTGCACCCCATTGTTTATAGCAGCAATGTCCACAATAGCCAAACTGTCGAAACAGCCAAGATGTCCATCGACAGATGAATGGATAAAGAAGAGGTGGTATATATATACACAATGGACTATTACGCAGCCATCAAAAGGAATGAGATGTTGCCATGGACAACGACGTGGATGGAACTGGAGGGTCCGACGATTAGTGAAATAAGTCAATCAGAGAAAGACATGTATCATATGACCCCACTGATATGAGGGATTCTTAATCTCAGGAACAGAGTGAGGCTTGCTGGAGTGGTCGGGGGTGGGAGGGATGGGGTGGCTGGGTGATGGACATTGGGGAGGGTATGAGCTACGGTGAGCGCTGTGAATTGTGTAAGACTGTTGAATCACAGATCTGTACTTCTGAAACAACGCAACATATTTTAAGAATAAAGGAAAAGAAGGAGACAGCAGGAGTGGAAGAATGAAGGGGAGTTAGTGAGAGGATGAGACGGACCAGGAGAGATGATGGGTTCTGAAAAAAAATCTGAGGTTTCTAGAGGGGAGGTGGGTCGGGGGATTGGTTAGCCTGGTGGTGGGTATTAAAGAGGGCACATTCTCCATGGAGCACTGTGTGTTAGGAACAAACAATGAATCATGGGACACTACACCAAAACAAAGGATGTACTCCATGGTGATTAACAAAGCAATAAAAAACAAAGACTGTAATAAGAGATGAAGAAGGACACTATATCCTACTTAATGGGTCTATCCAACAAGAAGATCTCACAATTGTAAATATCTATGCCCCGAACATGGGAGCATCCAATTATATAAGGCAATTAAGAAGAAAAGCAAAGAAACACATTGACCACCATACAATCATAGTGGGGGACTTTAACACCCCCCCTGACTGAAATGGCCAGATCATCTAAGCAAAAGATCAACAAGGAAATAAAGACTTTAAATGACACACTGGACCAAATGGACTTCACAGACATATTCAGAACGTTCCATCCCAATGCAACGGAATACACATTCTTCTCTAGTGCCCATGGAACATTCTCCAGAATGGATCACATCCTAGGTCACAAATCAGGTCTCAACCGGGACCCAAAGATTGGGATCATTCCCTGCACATTTTCAGACCACAATGTTTTGAAACTAGAACTCAATCACAAGAGGAGAGTCGGAAAGAACTCAAATACATGGAGGCTAAAGAGCATCCTACGAAAGAATGAATGGGTCAACCTGGAAATTAAAGAAGAATTTAAAAAGTTCATGGAAACCAATGAAAATGAAAACTCAACTGTCCAAAATCTTTGGGATACAGCCAAGGCAGTCCTGCGAGGAAAGTATATAGCAATACAAGCCTTTCTCAAGAAACAAGAAAGGTCTCAAATACACACCCAACCCTACACCTAAAGGAGCTGGAGAAAGAACGGCAAATAAAGCCTAAACCCAGCAGGAGAAGAGAAATCATGCAGTTCAGAGCAGAAATCAATGAAATAGAACCCAGAAGAACAGTAGAAGTGATCAACGGAACTAGGAGCTGGTACTTTGAAAGAATTCACAAGATTGATACACCCCTGTCCAGGCTGATCAAAAAGAAAAGAGAAATGACCCAAATCAACAAAATCATGAATGAAAGAGGAGAGATCACAAACAACACCAAAGAAATACAAACAATTATAAGAACGTAATCTGAGCAACCCTAGGGCAGCAAATTCCATAACCTGGAAGAAATGGGTGCATTCCTAGAGATGTGTCAACTAACAAAACTGACCCAGGAAGAAATAGAAAACATGAACAGTCCTATAACCACGAAGGCAATTGAAGTAGTCATCAAAAACCTCCCAAGAAACCAAAGCCCAGGGCCAGATGGTTTCCCAGGGGAATTCTATCAGACATTTAAAGAAGAATTAATACCTATTCTCCTGAAACTGTTCCAAACAATAGAAATGGAAGGAAAACTTCCAAACTCATTTATGAGGCCACCATTACCTTGATTCCAAAACCAGACAAAGATCCCATCAAAAAGGAGAATTAGAGACCAATATCCTTGATGAACATCGATGCAAAAATTCTCACCAAAATACTAGCCAAGAGGACCCAACAGTACATGAAAAGGAGTATTCACCATGACCAAGTGGGATTTATCCCTGGGCTGCAAGGCTGGTTCAACATCCGCAAATCAGTCAACGTGATCAAATACATTAACAAAAGAAAGAACGAGAATCATATGATCCTCTCAATAGATGCAGAAAAAGCATTGGACAAAGTACAGCACCCTTTCTGGATCAAAACTCTTCAGAGTATAGGGACAGCGGGTACATACCTCAATATCATAAAAGCCATCTACGAAAACGCTACAGCGAATATCATTCTCAATGGGGAAAAGCTGAGATCTTTTCCCCTAAAGTCAGCAACGCGGCAGGGATAGCCACTCTCACCACTGCTATTCAACATAGTATTAGAAGTCCTAGCCACAGCAATCAGACAACAAAAAGTAATCCAAGGCATCCAAATCGGCAGAGAGGAAGTCAAACTCTCACTCTTGGCAGATGATATGATACTTTATGTGGAAAACCCAAAAGACTCCACCCCAAAACTGCTAGAACTCACACAGCAATTCCGTCATGTAGCAGGCTATAAAATCAATGCACAGGAATCAGTGGCATTCCTATACAACAACAACAAGACAGAAGAGAGACAAATCAAGGAGTCGATCCCATTCACAACTGCACCCAAAACCAGAAGAGACCTAGGAATATATTGAACCCAAGAGGCAAGGGATCTGTACTCAGAAAACTACAAAATACGCAGGAAAGAAATTGAAGAAGACACAAAGAAACGGAAAAACGTTCCATGCTCATGGATTGGGAGAACCAACATTGTGAAGAGGTCAATGCTACCTAGAGCAATCTACACATGCAATGCAATCCCCATCAAAATAGCATCCACTTTTTTCCACGAAATGGAACAAATAATCCTAAAATTTGAATGGAACCTGAAGAGACCCCGAGTAGCCAGAGGAATATTGAGAAAGAAAAGCAAAGCTGGCGGCATCACAATTCTGGACTTCCAGCTCTATGACAAAGCTGTCATCATCAAGACAGTATGGTACTGGCACAAAAACAGACACATGGATCCATGGAACAGAATCGAGAGCCCAGAAATGGACCCTCAACTCTATGGTCAACTTATCTTTGACAGAGCAGGAAGGAATGTCCAATGGCAGAAAGAGAGTCTCTTCAACAATTGGTGTTGGGAGAATTGGACAGCCCCATGCAGAAGAATGACACTGGACCATTTCCTGACACCACACACAGAAGTAGACGCCAAATGGTTGAAAGACCTCAATGTGAGACAGGAGTCCATCAAAATCCTAAAGGAGAACACAGGTAGCAAGCTCTTCGACCTCAGCCGCAGCAACTTCTTCCTAGAAACATCACCAAAGGCACGGGAAGCCAGGGCAAAAATGAACTATTGGGATTTCATCAAGATAAAAAGCTTTGGCACAGCAAAAGAAACAGTCCACAAAACCAAAAGACAACCGACAGAATGGGAGAAATTATTTGCAAATGACCTATCAGATAAAGGGCTACTATCCAATATGTATAAAAACTTATCAAACTCAACACCCAAAGAACAAATAATCCAATCAAGAAATAGGCAGAAGACATGAACAGACATTTTTCCAAAGAAGACATCCAAATGGCCCACAGGCACATGAAAAAGTGCTCAACACGGCTCGGCATCAGGGAAATCCAAATCAAAACCTCAATGAGATACCACCTCACACCCGTCAGAATGGCTCAAATGAACAAGTCAGGGAACGACAGAGGTTGGCGGGGATGTGGAGAAAGGGGAACCCTCCTACACTGGTGGTGGGAATGCAAGCTGGTGCAACCCCTCTGGAAAAGTGTATGGAGGTTCCTCAAACAGTTATAATTAGAGCTACCATTCGATCCAGCAATTGCACTCCTGGGTATTTACCCCAAAGATACAAATGTAGGGACCCGAAGCGGTACGTGCACCCCATTGTTTATAGCAGCAATATCCACAATAGCCAAACGGTGGAAAGAGCCAAGATGTCCATCGACAGATGAATGGATAAAGAAGAGGTGGTATATATATACACAATGGACTATTACGCAGCCATCACAAGGAATGAGGTGTTGCCATGGACAACGACGTGGATGGAACTGGAGGGTCCGACGATTAGTGAAATAAGTCAATCAGAGAAAGACATGTATCATATGACCTCACTGATATGAGGGATTCTTAATCTCAGGAACAGAGTGAGGCTTGCTGGAGTGGTCGGGGGGGGGGATGGGGTGGCTGGGTGATAGACTTTGGGGAGGGTATGAGCTACGGTGAGCGCTGTGAATTGTGTAAGACTGTTGAATCACAGATCTGTACTTCTGAAACAAATAACGCAACATATTTTAAGAATAAAGGAAAACAAGGAGACAGCAGGAGAGGAAGAATGAAGGGGAGTTAGTGAGAGGGGGAGACGGACCAGGAGAGATGATGGATTCTGAAAAAAAATCCGAGGTTTCTAGAGGGGAGGTGGGTCGGTGGATTGGTTTGACTGGTGATGGTTATTAAAGAGGGCACATTCTGCATGGAGCACTGTGTGTTAGGAACAAACAATGAATCATGGGACAGTACACCAAAACAAATGATGTAGTACATGGTGATTAACAAAGCAATAAAAAACAAAGACTGTAATAAGAGATGAAGAAGGACACTATATCCTACTTAAAGGGTCTATCCAACAAGAAGATCTCACAATTGTAAATATCTATGCCCCGAACATGGGAGCATCCAATTATATAAGGCAATTAAGAAGAAAAGCAAAGAAACACATTGACCACCATACAATCATAGTGGGGGACTTTAACACCCCCCTGACTGAAATGGCCAGATCATCTAAGCAAAAGATCAACAAGGAAATAAAGACTTTAAATGACACACTGGACCAAATGGACTTCACAGACATATTCAGAACGTTCCATCCCAATGCAACGGAATACACATTCTTCTCTAGTGCCCATGGAACATTCTCCAGAATGGATCACATCCTAGGTCACAAATCAGGTCTCAACCGGTACCCAAAGATTGGGATCATTCCCTGCACATTTTCAGACCACAATGTTTTGAAACTAGAACTCAATCACAAGAGGAGAGTCGGAAAGAACTCAAATACATGGAGGCTAAAGAGCATCCTACGAAAGAATGAATGGGTCAACCAGGAAATTAAAGAAGAATTTAAAAAGTTCATGGAAACCAATGAAAATGAAAACTCAACTGTCCAAAATCTTTGGGATACAGCCAAGGCAGTCCTGCGAGGAAAGTATATAGCAATACAAGCCTTTCTCAAGAAACAAGAAAGGTCTCAAATACACACCCAACCCTACACCTAAAGGAGCTGGAGAAAGAACGGCAAATAAAGCCTAAACCCAGCAGGAGAAGAGAAATCATGCAGTTCAGAGCAGAAATCATTGAAATAGAACCCAGAAGAACAGTAGAAGTGATCAACGGAACTAGGAGCTGGTACTTTGAAAGAATTCACAAGATTGATACACCCCTGTCCAGGCTGATCAAAAAGAAAAGAGAAATGACCCAAATCAACAAAATCATGAATGAAAGAGGAGAGATCACAAACAACACCAAAGAAATACAAACAATTATAAGAACGTAATCTGAGCAACCCTAGGGCAGCAAATTCCATAACCTGGAAGAAATGGGTGCATTCCTAGAGATGTGTCAACTAACAAAACTGACCCAGGAAGAAATAGAAAACAAGAACATTCCTATAACCACGAAGGCAATTGAAGTAGTCATCAAAAACCTCCCAAGAAACCAAAGCCCAGGGCCAGATGGTTTCCCAGGGGAATTCTATCAGACATTTAAAGAAGAATTAATACCTATTCTCCTGAAACTGGTCCAAACAATAGAAATGGAAGGAAAACTTCCAAACTCATTTATGAGGCCACCATTACCTTGATTCCAAAACCAGACAAAGATCCCATCAAAAAGGAGAATTAGAGACCAATATCCTTGATGAACATCGATGCAAAAATTCTCACCAAAACTCTAGCCAAGAGGACCCAACAGTACATGAAAAGGAGTCTTCACCATGACCAAGTGGGATTTATCCCTGGGCTGCAAGGCTGGTTCAACATCCGCAAATCAGTCAACGTGATCAAATACATTAACAAAAGAAAGAACGAGAATCATATGATCCTCTCAATAGATGCAGAAAAAGCATTGGACAAAGTACAGCACCCTTTCTGGATCAAAACTCTTCAGAGTATAGGGACAGCGGGTACATACCTCAATATCATAAAAGCCATCTACGAAAACCCTACAGCGAATATCATTCTCAATGGGGAAAAGCTGAGATCTTTTCCCCTAAGGTCAGGAACGCGGCAGGGATAGCCAATCTCACCACTGCTATTCAACATAGTATTAGAAGTCCTAGCCACAGCAATCAGACAACAAAAAATAATCCAAGGCATCCAAATCGGCAGAGAGGAAGTCAAACTCTCACTCTTTGCAGATGATATGATACTTTATGTGGAAAACCCAAAAGACTCCACCCCAAAACTGCTAGAACTCACACAGCAATTCCGTCAAGTAGCAGGCTATAAAATCAATGCACAGGAATCAGTGGCATTCCTATACACCAACAACAAGACAGAAGAGAGACAAATCAAGGAGTCGATCCCATTCACAACTGCACCCAAAACCAGAAGAGACCTAGGAATATATTCATCCCAAGAGGCAAAGGATCTGTACTCAGAAAACTACAAAATACGCAGGAAAGAAATTGAAGAAGACACAAAGAAACGGAAAAACTTTCCATGCTCATGGATTGGGAGAACCAACATTGTGAAGAGGTCAATGCTACCTAGAGCAATCTACACATGCAATGCAATCCCCATCAAAATACCATCCACTTTTTTCCAGGAAATGGAACAAATACTCCTAAAATTTGAATGGAACCAGAAGAGACCCCGAATAGCCAGAGGAATATTGAGAAAGAAAAGCAAAGCTGGCGGCATCACAATTCTGGACTTCCAGCTCTATGACAAAGCTGTCATCATCAAGACAGTATGGTACTGGCACAAAAACAGACACATGGATCCATGGAACAGAATCGAGAGCCCAGAAATGGACCCTCAACTCTATGGTCAACTTATCTTTGACAGAGCAGGAAGGAATGTCCAATGGCAAAAAGAGAGTCTCTTCAACAACTGGTGTTGGGAGAATTGGACAGCCCCATGCAGAAGAATGACACTGGACCATTTCCTGACACCACACACAGAAGTAGACGCCAAATGGTTGAAAGACCTCAATGTGAGACAGGAGTCCATCAAAATCCTAAAGGAGAACACAGGTAGCAAGCTCTTCGACCTCAGCCGCAGCAACTTCTTCCTAGAAACTTCACCAAAGGCACGGGAAGCCAGGGCAAAAATGAACTATTGGGATTTCATCAAGATAAAAAGCTTTGGCACAGCAAAAGAAACAGTCCACAAAACCAAAAGACAACCGACAGAATGGGAGAAATTATTTGCAAATGACCTATCAGATAAAGGGCTACTATCCAATATGTATAAAAACTTATCAAACTCAACACCCAAAGAACAAATAATCCAATCAAGAAATAGGCAGAAGACATGAACAGACATTTTTCCAAAGAAGACATCCAAATGGCCCACAGGCACATGAAAAAGTGCTCAACACGGCTCGGCATCAGGGAAATCCAAATCAAAACCTCAATGAGATACCACCTCACACCCGTCAGAATGGCTCAAATGAACAAGTCAGGGAACGACAGAGGTTGGCGGGGATGTGGAGAAAGGGGAACCCTCCTACACTGGTGGTGGGAATGCAAGCTGGTGCAACCCCTCTGGAAAAGTGTATGGAGGTTCCTCAAACAGTTATAATTAGAGCTACCATTCGATCCAGCAATTGCACTCCTGGGTATTTACCCCAAAGATACAAATGTAGGGACCCGAAGCGGTACGTGCACCCCATTGTTTATAGCAGCAATATCCACAATAGCCAAACGGTGGAAAGAGCCAAGATGTCCATCGACAGATGAATGGATAAAGAAGAGGTGGTATATATATACACAATGGACTATTACGCAGCCATCAAAAGGAATGAGGTGTTGCCATGGACAACGACGTGGATGGAACTGGAGGGTCCGACGATTAGTGAAATAAGTCAATCAGAGAAAGACATGTATCATATGACCTCACTGATATGAGGGATTCTTAATCTCAGGAACAGAGTGAGGCTTGCTGGAGTGGTCGGGGGGGGGGGATGGGGTGGCTGGGTGATAGACTTTGGGGAGGGTATGAGCTACGGTGAGCGCTGTGAATTGTGTAAGACTGTTGAATCACAGATCTGTACTTCTGAAACAAAGAACGCAACATATTTTAAGAATAAAGGAAAACAAGGAGACAGCAGGAGAGGAAGAATGAAGGGGAGTTAGTGAGAGGGGGAGACGGACCAGGAGAGATGATGGATTCTGAAAAAAAATCCGAGGTTTCTAGAGGGGAGGTGGGTCAGTGGATTGGTTTGACTGGTGATGGTTATTAAAGAGGGCACATTCTGCATGGAGCACTGTGTGTTAGGAACAAACAATGAATCATGGGACAGTACACCAAAACAAATGATGTAGTACATGGTGATTAACAAAGCAATAAAAAACAAAGACTGTAATAAGAGATGAAGAAGGACACTATATCCTACTTAAAGGGTCTATCCAACAAGAAGATCTCACAATTGTAAATATCAATGCCCCGAACATGGGAGCATCCAATTATATAAGGCAATTAAGAAGAAAAGCAAAGAAACACATTGACCACCATACAATCATAGTGGGGGACTTTAACACCCCCCTGACTGAAATGGCCAGATCATCTAAGCAAAAGATCAACAAGGAAATAAAGACTTTAAATGACACACTGGACCAAATGGACTTCACAGACATATTCAGAACGTTCCATCCCAATGCAACGGAATACACATTCTTCTCTAGTGCCCATGGAACATTCTCCAGAATGGATCACATCCTAGGTCACAAATCAGGTCTCAACCGGTACCCAAAGATTGGGATCATTCCCTGCACATTTTCAGACCACAATGCTTTGAAACTAGAACTCAATCACAAGAGGAAAGTGGGAAAGAACTCAAATACATGGAGGCTAAAGAGCATCCTACGAAAGAATGAATGGGTCAACCAGGAAATTAAAGAAGAATTTAAAAAGTTCATGGAAACCAATGAAAATGAAAACTCAACTGTCCAAAATCTTTGGGATACAGCCAAGGCAGTCCTGCGAGGAAAGTATATAGCAATACAAGCCTTTCTCAAGAAACAAGAAAGGTCTCAAATACACACCCAACCCTACACCTAAAGGAGCTGGAGAAAGAACGGCAAATAAAGCCTAAACCCAGCAGGAGAAGAGAAATCATGCAGTTCAGAGCAGAAATCATTGAAATAGAACCCAGAAGAACAGTAGAAGTGATCAACGGAACTAGGAGCTGGTACTTTGAAAGAATTCACAAGATTGATACACCCCTGTCCAGGCTGATCAAAAGAAAAGAGAAATGACCCAAATCAACAAAATCATGAATGAAAGAGGAGAGATCACAAACAACACAAAAGAAATACAAACAATTATAAGAACGTAATCTGAGCAACCCTAGGGCAGCAAATTCCATAACCTGGAAGAAATGGGTGCATTCCTAGAGATGTGTCAACTAACAAAACTGACCCAGGAAGAAATAGAAAACATGAACAGTCCTATAACCACGAAGGCAATTGAAGTAGTCATCAAAAACCTCCCAAGAAACCAAAGCCCAGGGCCAGGTGGTTTCCCAGGGGAATTCTATCAGACATTTAAAGAAGAATTAATATCTATTCTCCTGAAACTGTTCCAAACAATAGAAATGGAAGGAAAACTTCCAAACTCATTTATGAGGCCACCATTACCTTGATTCCAAAACCAGACAAAGATCCCATCAAAAAGGAGAATTAGAGACCAATATCCTTGATGAACATCGATGCAAAAATTCTCACCAAAACTCTAGCCAAGAGGACACAACAGTACATGAAAAGGAGTCTTCACCATGACCAAGTGGGATTTATCCCTGGGCTGCAAGGCTGGTTCAACATCCGCAAATCAGTCAACGTGATCAAATACATTAACAAAAGAAAGAACGAGAATCATATGATCCTCTCAATAGATGCAGAAAAAGCATTGGACAAAGTACAGCACCCTTTCTGGATCAAAACTCTTCAGAGTATAGGGACAGCGGGTACATACCTCAATATCATAAAAGCCATCTACGAAAACCCTACAGCGAATATCATTCTCAATGGGGAAAAGCTGAGATCTTTTCCCCTAAGGTCAGGAACGCGGCAGGGATAGCCAATCTCACCACTGCTATTCAACATAGTATTAGAAGTCCTAGCCACAGCAATCAGACAACAAAAAGTAATCCAAGGCATCCAAATCGGCAGAGAGGAAGTCAAACTCTCACTCTTTGCAGATGATATGATACTTTATGTGGAAAACCCAAAAGACTCCACCCCAAAACTGCTAGAACTCACACAGCAATTCCGTCAAGTAGCAGGCTATAAAATCAATGCACAGGAATCAGTGGCATTCCTATACACCAACAACAAGACAGAAGAGAGACAAATCAAGGAGTCGATCCCATTCACAACTGCACCCAAAACCAGAAGAGACCTAGGAATATATTCATCCCAAGAGGCAAAGGATCTGTACTCAGAAAACTACAAAATACGCAGGAAAGAAATTGAAGAAGACACAAAGAAACGGAAAAACTTTCCATGCTCATGGATTGGGAGAACCAACATTGTGAAGAGGTCAATGCTACCTAGAGCAATCTACACATGCAATGCAATCCCCATCAAAATACCATCCACTTTTTTCCAGGAAATGGAACAAATACTCCTAAAATTTGAATGGAACCAGAAGAGACCCCGAATAGCCAGAGGAATATTGAGAAAGAAAAGCAAAGCTGACGGCATCACAATTCTGGACTTCCAGCTCTATGACAAAGCTGTCATCATCAAGACAGTATGGTACTGGCACAAAAACAGACACATGGATCCATGGAACAGAATCGAGAGCTCAGAAATGGACCCTCAACTCTATGGTCAACTTATCTTTGACAGAGCAGGAAGGAATGTCCAATGGCAAAAAGAGAGTCTCTTCAACAACTGGTGTTGGGAGAATTGGACAGCCCCATGCAGAAGAATGACACTGGACCATTTCCTGACACCACACACAGAAGTAGACGCCAAATGGTTGAAAGACCTCAATGTGAGACAGGAGTCCATCAAAATCCTAAAGGAGAACACAGGTAGCAAGCTCTTCGACCTCAGCCGCAGCAACTTCTTCCTAGAAACATCACCAAAGGCACGGGAAGCCAGGGCAAAAATGAACTATTGGGATTTCATCAAGATAAAAAGCTTTGGCACAGCAAAAGAAACAGTCCACAAAACCAAAAGACAACCGACAGAATGGGAGAAATTATTTGCAAATGACCTATCAGATAAAGGGCTACTATCCAATATGTATAAAAACTTATCAAACTCAACACCCAAAGAACAAATAATCCAATCAAGAAATAGGCAGAAGACATGAACAGACATTTTTCCAAAGAAGACATCCAAATGGCCCACAGGCACATGAAAAAGTGCTCAACACGGCTCGGCATCAGGGAAATCCAAATCAAAACCTCAATGAGATACCACCTCACACCCGTCAGAATGGCTCAAATGAACAAGTCAGGGAACGACAGAGGTTGGCGGGGATGTGGAGAAAGGGGAACCCTCCTACACTGGTGGTGGGAATGCAAGCTGGTGCAACCCCTCTGGAAAAGTGTATGGAGGTTCCTCAAACAGTTATAATTAGAGCTACCATTCGATCCAGCAATTGCACTCCTGGGTATTTACCCCAAAGATACAAATGTAGGGACCCGAAGCGGTACGTGCACCCCATTGTTTATAGCAGCAATATCCACAATAGCCAAACGGTGGAAAGAGCCAAGATGTCCATCGACAGATGAATGGATAAAGAAGAGGTGGTATATATATACACAATGGACTATTACGCAGCCATCAAAAGGAATGAGGTGTTGCCATGGACAACGACGTGGATGGAACTGGAGGGTCCGACGATTAGTGAAATAAGTCAATCAGAGAAAGACATGTATCATATGACCTCACTGATATGAGGGATTCTTAATCTCAGGAACAGAGTGAGGCTTGCTGGAGTGGTCGGGGGGGGGGATGGGGTGGCTGGGTGATAGACTTTGGGGAGGGTATGAGCTACGGTGAGCGCTGTGAATTGTGTAAGACTGTTGAATCACAGATCTGTACTTCTGAAACAAATAACGCAACATATTTTAAGAATAAAGGAAAACAAGGAGACAGCAGGAGAGGAAGAATGAAGGGGAGTTAGTGAGAGGGGGAGACGGACCAGGAGAGATGATGGATTCTGAAAAAAAATCCGAGGTTTCTAGAGGGGAGGTGGGTCGGTGGATTGGTTTGACTGGTGATGGTTATTAAAGAGGGCACATTCTGCATGGAGCACTGTGTGTTAGGAACAAACAATGAATCATGGGACAGTACACCAAAACAAATGATGTAGTACATGGTGATTAACAAAGCAATAAAAAACAAAGACTGTAATAAGAGATGAAGAAGGACACTATATCCTACTTAAAGGGTCTATCCAACAAGAAGATCTCACAATTGTAAATATCAATGCCCCGAACATGGGAGCATCCAATTATATAAGGCAATTAAGAAGAAAAGCAAAGAAACACATTGACCACCATACAATCATAGTGGGGGACTTTAACACCCCCCTGACTGAAATGGCCAGATCATGTAAGCAAAAGATCAACAAGGAAATAAAGACTTTAAATGACACACTGGACCAAATGGACTTCACAGACATATTCAGAACGTTCCATCCCAATGCAACGGAATACACATTCTTCTCTAGTGCCCATGGAACATTCTCCAGAATGGATCACATCCTAGGTCACAAATCAGGTCTCAACCGGGACCCAAAGATTGGGATCATTCCCTGCACATTTTCAGACCACAATGCTTTGAAACTAGAACTCAATCACAAGAGGAAAGTGGGAAAGAACTCAAATACATGGAGGCTAAAGAGCATCCTACGAAAGAATGAATGGGTCAACCAGGAAATTAAAGAAGAATTTAAAAAGTTCATGGAAACCAATGAAAATGAAAACTCAACTGTCCAAAATCTTTGGGATACAGCCAAGGCAGTCCTGCGAGGAAAGTATATAGCAATACAAGCCTTTCTCAAGAAACAAGAAAGGTCTCAAATACACACCCAACCCTACACCTAAAGGAGCTGGAGAAAGAACGGCAAATAAAGCCTAAACCCAGCAGGAGAAGAGAAATCATGCAGTTCAGAGCAGAAATCATTGAAATAGAACCCAGAAGAACAGTAGAAGTGATCAACGGAACTAGGAGCTGGTACTTTGAAAGAATTCACAAGATTGAAACACCCCTGTCCAGGCTGATCAAAAAGAAAAGAGAAATGACCCAAATCAACAAAATCATGAATGAAAGAGGAGAGATCACAAACAACACCAAAGAAATACAAACAATTATAAGAACGTAATCTGAGCAACCCTAGGGCAGCAAATTCCATAACCTGGAAGAAATGGGTGCATTCCTAGAGATGTGTCAACTAACAAAACTGACCCAGGAAGAAATAGAAAACATGAACAGTCCTATAACCACGAAGGCAATTGAAGTAGTCATCAAAAACCTCCCAAGAAACCAAAGCCCAGGGCCAGATGGTTTCCCAGGGGAATTCTATCAGACATTTAAAGAAGAATTAATACCTATTCTCCTGAAACTGTTCCAAACAATAGAAATGGAAGGAAAACTTCCAAACTCATTTATGAGGCCACCATTACCTTGATTCCAAAACCAGACAAAGATCCCATCAAAAAGGAGAATTAGAGACCAATATCCTTGATGAACATCGATGCAAAAATTCTCACCAAAACTCTAGCCAAGAGGACACAACAGTACATGAAAAGGAGTCTTCACCATGACCAAGTGGGATTTATCCCTGGGCTGCAAGGCTGGTTCAACATCCGCAAATCCGTCAACGTGATCAAATACATTAACAAAAGAAAGAACGAGAATCATATGATCCTCTCAATAGATGCAGAAAAAGCATTGGACAAAGTACAGCACCCTTTCTGGATCAAAACTCTTCAGAGTATAGGGACAGCGGGTACATACCTCAATATCATAAAAGCCATCTACGAAAACCCTACAACGAATATCATTCTCAATGGGGAAAAGCTGAGATCTTTTCCCCTAAGGTCAGGAACGCGGCAGGGATAGCCAATCTCACCACTGCTATTCAACATAGTATTAGAAGTCCTAGCCACAGCAATCAGACAACAAAAAGTAATCCAAGGCATCCAAATCGGCAAAGAGGAAGTCAAACTCTCACTCTTTGCAGATGATATGATACTTTATGTGGAAAACCCAAAAGACTCCACCCCAAAACTGCTAGAACTCACACAGCAATTCCGTCAAGTAGCAGGCTATAAAATCAATGCACAGGAATCAGTGGCATTCCTATACACCAACAACAAGACAGAAGAGAGACAAATCAAGGAGTCGATCCCATTCACAACTGCACCCAAAACCAGAAGAGACCTAGGAATATATTCATCCCAAGAGGCAAAGGATCTGTACTCAGAAAACTACAAAATACGCAGGAAAGAAATTGAAGAAGACACAAAGAAACGGAAAAACGTTCCATGCTCATGGATTGGGAGAACCAACATTGTGAAGAGGTCAATGCTACCTAGAGCAATCTACACATGCAATGCAATCCCCATCAAAATACCATCCACTTTTTTCCAGGAAATGGAACAAATACTCCTAAAATTTGAATGGAACCAGAAGAGACCCCGAATAGCCAGAGGAATATTGAGAAAGAAAAGCAAAGCTGGCGGCATCACAATTCTGGACTTCCTGCTCTATGACAAAGCTGTCATCATCAAGACAGTATGGTACTGGCACAAAAACAGACACATGGATCCATGGAACAGAATCGAGAGCCCAGAAATGGACCCTCAACTCTATGGTCAACTTATCTTTGACAGAGCAGGAAGGAATGTCCAATGGCAAAAAGAGAGTCTCTTCAACAACTGGTGTTGGGAGAATTGGACAGCCCCATGCAGAAGAATGACAGTGGACCATTTCCTGACACGACACACAAAAGTAGACTCCAAATGGTTGAAAGACCTCAATGTGAGACAGGAGTCCATCAAAATCCTAAAGGAGAACACAGGTAGCAAGCACTTCGACCTCAGCCGCAGCAACTTCTTCCTAGAAACATCACCAAAGGCACGGGAAGCCAGGGAAAAATGAACTATTGGGATTTCATCAAGATAAAAAGCTTTGGCACAGCAAAAGAAACAGTCCACAAAACCAAAAGACAACCGACAGAATGGGAGAAATTATTTGCAAATGACCTATCAGATAAAGGGCTACTACCCAATATGTATAAAAACTTATCAAACTCAACACCCAAAGAACAAATAATCCAATCAAGAAATAGGCAGAAGACATGAACAGACATTTTTCCAAAGAAGACATCCAAATGGCCCACAGGCACATGAAAAAGTGCTCAACACGGCTTGGCATCAGAGAAATCCAAATGAAAACCACAATGAGATACCACCTCACACCCGTCAGAATGGCTCAAATGAACAAGTCAGGGAACGACAGAGTTTGGCGGGGATGTGGAGATAGGGGAACCCGCCGACACTGGTGGTGGGAATGCAAGCTGCTGCAACCCCTCTGGAAAACAGTATGGAGGTTCCTCACACAGTTGAAATTAGAGCTACCATTCGATCCAACATTTGCACTCCTGGGTATTTACCCCAAAGATACAAATGTAGGGACCCGAAGCGGTACGTGCACCCCATTGTTTATAGCAGCAATGTCCACAATAGCCAAACTGTCGAAACAGCCAAGATGTCCATCGACAGATGAATGGATAAAGAAGAGGTGGTATATATATACAGAATGGACTATTACGCAGCCATCAAAAGGAATGAGATGTTGCCATGGACAACGACGTGGATGGAACTGGAGGGTCCGACGATTAGTGAAATAAGTCAATCAGAGAAAGACATGTATCATATGACCCCACTGATATGAGGGATTCTTAATCTCAGGAACAGAGTGAGGCTTGCTGGAGTGGTCGGGGGTGGGAGGGATGGGGTGGCTGGGTGATGGACATTGGGGAGGGTATGAGCTACGGTGAGCGCTGTGAATTGTGTAAGACTGTTGAATCACAGATCTGTACTTCTGAAACAACGCAACATATTTTAAGAATAAAGGAAAAGAAGGAGACAGCAGGAGTGGAAGAATGAAGGGGAGTTAGTGAGAGGATGAGACGGACCAGGAGAGATGATGGGTTCTGAAAAAAAATCTGAGGTTTCTAGAGGGGAGGTGGGTCGGGGGATTGGTTAGCCTGGTGGTGGGTATTAAAGAGGGCACATTCTCCATGGAGCACTGTGTGTTAGGAACAAACAATGAATCATGGGACACTACACCAAAACAAAGGATGTACTCCATGGTGATTAACAAAGCAATAAAAAACAAAGACTGTAATAAGAGATGAAGAAGGACACTATATCCTACTTAATGGGTCTATCCAACAAGAAGATCTCACAATTGTAAATATCTATGCCCCGAACATGGGAGCATCCAATTATATAAGGCAATTAAGAAGAAAAGCAAAGAAACACATTGACCACCATACAATCATAGTGGGGGACTTTAACACCCCCCCTGACTGAAATGGCCAGATCATCTAAGCAAAAGATCAACAAGGAAAGAAAGACTTTAAATGACACACTGGACCAAATGGACTTCACAGACATATTCAGAACGTTCCATCCCAATGCAACGGAATACACATTCTTCTCTAGTGCCCATGGAACATTCTCCAGAATGGATCACATCCTAGGTCACAAATCAGGTCTCAACCGGGACCCAAAGATTGGGATCATTCCCTGCACATTTTCAGACCACAATGTTTTGAAACTAGAACTCAATCACAAGAGGAGAGTCGGAAAGAACTCAAATACATGGAGGCTAAAGAGCATCCTACGAAAGAATGAATGGGTCAACCAGGAAATTAAAGAAGAATTTAAAAAGTTCATGGAAACCAATGAAAATGAAAACTCAACTGTCCAAAATCTTTGGGATACAGCCAAGGCAGTCCTGCGAGGAAAGTATATAGCAATACAAGCCTTTCTCAAGAAACAAGAAAGGTCTCAAATACACACCCAACCCTACACCTAAAGGAGCTGGAGAAAGAATGGCAAATAAAGCCTAAACCCAGCAGGAGAAGAGAAATCATGCAGTTCAGAGCAGAAATCAATGAAATAGAACCCAGAAGAACAGTAGAAGTGATCAACGGAACTAGGAGCTGGTACTTTGAAAGAATTCACAAGATTGATACACCCCTGTCCAGGCTGATCAAAAAGAAAAGAGAAATGACCCAAATCAACAAAATCATGAATGAAAGAGGAGAGATCACAAACAACACCAAAGAAATACAAACAATTATAAGAACGTAATCTGAGCAACCCTAGGGCAGCAAATTCCATAACCTGGAAGAAATGGGTGCATTCCTAGAGATGTGTCAACTAACAAAACTGACCCAGGAAGAAATAGAAAACATGAACAGTCCTATAACCACGAAGGCAATTGAAGTAGTCATCAAAAACCTCCCAAGAAACCAAAGCCCAGGGCCAGATGGTTTCCCAGGGGAATTCTATCAGACATTTAAAGAAGAATTAATACCTATTCTCCTGAAACTGTTCCAAACAATAGAAATGGAAGGAAAACTTCCAAACTCATTTATGAGGCCACCATTACCTTGATTCCAAAACCAGACAAAGATCCCATCAAAAAGGAGAATTAGAGACCAATATCCTTGATGAACATCGATGCAAAAATTCTCACCAAAATACTAGCCAAGAGGACCCAACAGTACATGAAAAGGAGTATTCACCATGACCAAGTGGGATTTATCCCTGGGCTGCAAGGCTGGTTCAACATCCGCAAATCAGTCAACGTGATCAAATACATTAACAAAAGAAAGAACGAGAATCATAGGATCCTCTCAATAGATGCAGAAAAAGCATTGGACAAAGTACAGCACCCTTTCTGGATCAAAACTCTTCAGAGTATAGGGACAGCGGGTACATACCTCAATATCATAAAAGCCATCTACGAAAACGCTACAGCGAATATCATTCTCAATGGGGAAAAGCTGAGATCTTTTCCCCTAAAGTCAGCAACGCGGCAGGGATAGCCACTCTCACCACTGCTATTCAACATAGTATTAGAAGTCCTAGCCACAGCAATCAGACAACAAAAAGTAATCCAAGGCATCCAAATCGGCAGAGAGGAAGTCAAACTCTCACTCTTGGCAGATGATATGATACTTTATGTGGAAAACCCAAAAGACTCCACCCCAAAACTGCTAGAACTCACACAGCAATTCCGTCATGTAGCAGGCTATAAAATCAATGCACAGGAATCAGTGGCATTCCTATACAACAACAACAAGACAGAAGAGAGACAAATCAAGGAGTCGATCCCATTCACAACTGCACCCAAAACCAGAAGAGACCTAGGAATATATTGAACCCAAGAGGCAAGGGATCTGTACTCAGAAAACTACAAAATACGCAGGAAAGAAATTGAAGAAGACACAAAGAAACGGAAAAACGTTCCATGCTCATGGATTGGGAGAACCAACATTGTGAAGAGGTCAATGCTACCTAGAGCAATCTACACATGCAATGCAATCCCCATCAAAATAGCATCCACTTTTTTCCACGAAATGGAACAAATAATCCTAAAATTTGAATGGAACCTGAAGAGACCCCGAGTAGCCAGAGGAATATAGAGAAAGAAAAGCAAAGCTGGCGGCATCACAATTCTGGACTTCCAGCTCTATGACAAAGCTGTCATCATCAAGACAGTATGGTACTGGCACAAAAACAGACACATGGATCCATGGAACAGAATCGAGAGCCCAGAAATGGACCCTCAACTCTATGGTCAACTTATCTTTGAGAGAGCAGGAAGGAATGTCCAATGGCAAAAAGAGAGTCTCTTCAACAATTGGTGTTGGGAGAATTGGACAGCCCCATGCAGAAGAATGACACTGGACCATTTCCTGACACCACACACAGAAGTAGACGCCAAATGGTTGAAAGACCTCAATGTGAGACAGGAGAACATCAAAATCCTAAAGGAGAACACAGGTAGCAAGCTCTTCGACCTCAGCCGCAGCAACTTCTTCCTAGAAACATCACCAAAGGCACGGGAAGCCAGGGCAAAAATGAACTATTGGGATTTCATCAAGATAAAAAGCTTTGGCACAGCAAAAGAAACAGTCCACAAAACCAAAAGACAACCGACAGAATGGGAGAAATTATTTGCAAATGACCTATCAGATAAAGGGCTACTATCCAATATGTATAATAACTTATCAAACTCAACACCCAAAGAACAAATAATCCAATCAAGAAATAGGCAGAAGACATGAACAGACATTTTTCCAAAGAAGACATCCAAATGGCCCACAGGCACATGAAAAAGTGCTCAACACGGCTCGGCATCAGGGAAATCCAAATCAAAACCTCAATGAGATACCACCTCACACCCGTCAGAATGGCTCAAATGAACAAGTCAGGGAACGACAGAGGTTGGCGGGGATGTGGAGAAAGGGGAACCCTCCTACACTGGTGGTGGGAATGCAAGCTGGTGCAACCCCTCTGGAAAAGTGTATGGAGGTTCCTCAAACAGTTATAATTAGAGCTACCATTCGATCCAGCAATTGCACTCCTGGGTATTTACCCCAAAGATACAAATGTAGGGACCCGAAGCGGTACGTGCACCCCATTGTTTATAGCAGCAATATCCACAATAGCCAAACGGTGGAAAGAGCCAAGATGTCCGTCGACAGATGAATGGATAAAGAAGAGGTGGTATATATATACACAATGGACTATTACGCAGCCATCAAAAGGAATGAGGTGTTGCCATGGACAACGACGTGGATGGAACTGGAGGGTCCGACGATTAGTGAAATAAGTCAATCAGAGAAAGACATGTATCATATGACCTCACTGATATGAGGGATTCTTAATCTCAGGAACAGAGTGAGGCTTGCTGGAGTGGTCGGGGGGGGGAATGGGCTGGCTGGGTGATAGACTTTGGGGAGGGTATGAGCTACGGTGAGCGCTGTGAATTGTGTAAGACTGTTGAATCACAGATCTGTACTTCTGAAACAAATAACGCAACATATTTTAAGAATAAAGGAAAACAAGGAGATAGCAGGAGAGGAAGAATGAAGGGGAGTTAGTGAGAGGGGGAGACGGACCAGGAGAGATGATGGATTCTGAAAAAAAATCCGAGGTTTCTAGAGGGGAGGTGGGTCGGTGGATTGGTTTGACTGGTGATGGTTATTAAAGAGGGCACATTCTGCATGGAGCACTGTGTGTTAGGAACAAACAATGAATCATGGGACAGTACACCAAAACAAATGATGTAGTACATGGTGATTAACAAAGCAATAAAAAACAAAGACTGTAATAAGAGATGAAGAAGGACACTATATCCTACTTAAAGGGTCTATCCAACAAGAAGATCTCACAATTGTAAATATCTATGCCCCGAACATGGGAGCATCCAATTATATAAGGCAATTAAGAAGAAAAGCAAAGAAACACATTGACCACCATACAATCATAGTGGGGGACTTTAACACCCCCCTGACTGAAATGGCCAGATCATCTAAGCAAAAGATCAACAAGGAAATAAAGACTTTAAATGACACACTGGACCAAATGGACTTCACAGACATATTCAGAACGTTCCATCCCAATGCAACGGAATACACATTCTTCTCTAGTGCCCATGGAACATTCTCCAGAATGGATCACATCCTAGGTCACAAATCAGGTCTCAACCGGTACCCAAAGATTGGGATCATTCCCTGCACATTTTCAGACCACAATGCTTTGAAACTAGAACTCAATCACAAGAGGAAAGTGGGAAAGAACTCAAATACATGGAGGCTAAAGAGCATCCTACGAAAGAATGAATGGGTCAACCAGGAAATTAAAGAAGAATTTAAAAAGTTCATGGAAACCAATGAAAATGAAAACTCAACTGTCCAAAATCTTTGGGATACAGCCAAGGCAGTCCTGCGAGGAAAGTATATAGCAATACAAGCCTTTCTCAAGAAACAAGAAAGGTCTCAAATACACACCCAACCCTACACCTAAAGGAGCTGGAGAAAGAACGGCAAATAAAGCCTAAACCCAGCAGGAGAAGAGAAATCATGCAGTTCAGAGCAGAAATCATTGAAATAGAACCCAGAAGAACAGTAGAAGTGATCAACGGAACTAGGAGCTGGTACTTTGAAAGAATTCACAAGATTGATACACCCCTGTCCAGGCTGATCAAAAAGAAAAGAGAAATGACCCAAATCAACAAAATCATGAATGAAAGAGGAGAGATCACAAACAACACCAAAGAAATACAAACAATTATAAGAACGTAATCTGAGCAACCCTAGGGCAGCAAATTCCATAACCTGGAAGAAATGGGTGCATTCCTAGAGATGTGTCAACTAACAAAACTGACCCAGGAAGAAATAGAAAACATGAACAGTCCTATAACCACGAAGGCAATTGAAGTAGTCATCAAAAACCTCCCAAGAAACCAAAGCCCAGGGCCAGATGGTTTCCCAGGGGAATTCTATCAGACATTTAAAGAAGAATTAATACCTATTCTCCTGAAACTGGTCCAAACAATAGAAATGGAAGGAAAACTTCCAAACTCATTTATGAGGCCACCATTACCTTGATTGCAAAACCAGACAAAGATCCCATCAAAAGGAGAATTAGAGACCAATATCCTTGATGAACATCGATGCAAAAATTCTCACCAAAACTCTAGCCAAGAGGACACAACAGTACATGAAAAGGAGTCTTCACCATGACCAAGTGGGATTTATCCCTGGGCTGCAAGGCTGGTTCAACATCCGCAAATCAGTCAACGTGATCAAATACATTAACAAAAGAAAGAACGAGAATCATATGATCCTCTCAATAGATGCAGAAAAAGCATTGGACAAAGTACAGCACCCTTTCTGGATCAAAACTCTTCAGAGTATAGGGACAGCGGGTACATACCTCAATATCATAAAAGCCATCTACGAAAACCCTACAGCGAATATCATTCTCAATGGGGAAAAGCTGAGATCTTTTCCCCTAAGGTCAGGAACGCGGCAGGGATAGCCAATCTCACCACTGCTATTCAACATAGTATTAGAAGTCCTAGCCACAGCAATCAGACAACAAAAAGTAATCCAAGGCATCCAAATCGGCAGAGAGGAAGTCAAACTCTCACTCTTTGCAGATGATATGATACTTTATGTGGAAAACCCAAAAGACTCCACCCCAAAACTGCTAGAACTCACACAGCAATTCCGTCAAGTAGCAGGCTATAAAATCAATGCACAGGAATCAGTGGCATTCCTATACACCAACAACAAGACAGAAGAGAGACAAATCAAGGAGTCGATCCCATTCACAACTGCACCCAAAACCAGAAGAGACCTAGGAATATATTCATCCCAAGAGGCAAAGGATCTGTACTCAGAAAACTACAAAATACGCAGGAAAGAAATTGAAGAAGACACAAAGAAACGGAAAAACTTTCCATGCTCATGGATTGGGAGAACCAACATTGTGAAGAGGTCAATGCTACCTAGAGCAATCTACACATGCAATGCAATCCCCATCAAAATACCATCCACTTTTTTCCAGGAAATGGAACAAATACTCCTAAAATTTGAATGGAACCAGAAGAGACCCCGAATAGCCAGAGGAATATTGAGAAAGAAAAGCAAAGCTGGCGGCATCACAATTCTGGACTTCCAGCTCTATGACAAAGCTGTCATCATCAAGACAGTATGGTACTGGCACAAAAACAGACACATGGATCCATGGAACAGAATCGAGAGCCCAGAAATGGACCCTCAACTCTATGGTCAACTTATCTTTGACAGAGCAGGAAGGAATGTCCAATGGCAAAAAGAGAGTCTCTTCAACAACTGGTGTTGGGAGAATTGGACAGCCCCATGCAGAAGAATGACACTGGACCATTTCCTGACACCACACACAGAAGTAGACGCCAAATGGTTGAAAGACCTCAATGTGAGACAGGAGTCCATCAAAATCCTAAAGGAGAACACAGGTAGCAAGCTCTTCGACCTCAGCCGCAGCAAATTCTTCCTAGAAACTTCACCAAAGGCACGGGAAGCCAGGGCAAAAATGAACTATTGGGATTTCATCAAGATAAAAAGCTTTGGCACAGCAAAAGAAACAGTCCACAAAACCAAAAGACAACCGACAGAATGGGAGAAATTATTTGCAAATGACCTATCAGATAAAGGGCTACTATCCAATATGTATAAAAACTTATCAAACTCAACACCCAAAGAACAAATAATCCAATCAAGAAATAGGCAGAAGACATGAACAGACATTTTTCCAAAGAAGACATCCAAATGGCCCACAGGCACATGAAAAAGTGCTCAACACGGCTCGGCATCAGGGAAATCCAAATCAAAACCTCAATGAGATACCACCTCACACCCGTCAGAATGGCTCAAATGAACAAGTCAGGGAACGCCAGAGGTTGGCGGGGATGTGGAGAAAGGGGAAAACTCCTACACTGGTGGTGGGAATGCAAGCTGGTGCAACCCCTCTGGAAAAGTGTATGGAGGTTCCTCAAACAGTTATAATTAGAGCTACCATTCGATCCAGCAATTGCACTCCTGGGTATTTACCCCAAAGATACAAATGTAGGGACCCGAAGCGGTACGTGCACCCCATTGTTTATAGCAGCAATATCCACAATAGCCAAACGGTGGAAAGAGCCAAGATGTCCATCGACAGATGAATGGATAAAGAAGAGGTGGTATATATATACACAATGGACTATTACGCAGCCATCAAAAGGAATGAGGTGTTGCCATGGACAACGACGTGGATGGAACTGGAGGGTCCGACGATTAGTGAAATAAGTCAATCAGAGAAAGACATGTATCATATGACCTCACTGATATGAGGGATTCTTAATCTCAGGAACAGAGTGAGGCTTGCTGGAGTGGTCGGGGGGGGGGATGGGGTGGCTGGGTGATAGACTTTGGGGAGGGTATGAGCTACGGTGAGCGCTGTGAATTGTGTAAGACTGTTGAATCACAGATCTGTACTTCTGAAACAAATAACGCAACATATTTTAAGAATAAAGGAAAACAAGGAGACAGCAGGAGAGGAAGAATGAAGGGGAGTTAGTGAGAGGGGGAGACGGACCAGGAGAGATGATGGATTCTGAAAAAAAATCCGAGGTTTCTAGAGGGGAGGTGGGTCGGTGGATTGGTTTGACTGGTGATGGTTATTAAAGAGGGCACATTCTGCATGGAGCACTGTGTGTTAGGAACAAACAATGAATCATGGGACAGTACACCAAAACAAATGATGTAGTACATGGTGATTAACAAAGCAATAAAAAACAAAGACTGTAATAAGAGATGAAGAAGGACACTATATCCTACTTAAAGGGTCTATCCAACAAGAAGATCTCACAATTGTAAATATCTATGCCCCGAACATGGGAGCATCCAATTATATAAGGCAATTAAGAAGAAAAGCAAAGAAACACATTGACCACCATACAATCATAGTGGGGGACTTTAACACCCCCCTGACTGAAATGGCCAGATCATCTAAGCAAAAGATCAACAAGGAAATAAAGACTTTAAATGACACACTGGACCAAATGGACTTCACAGACATATTCAGAACGTTCCATCCCAATGCAACGGAATACACATTCTTCTCTAGTGCCCATGGAACATTCTCCAGAATGGATCACATCCTAGGTCACAAATCAGGTCTCAACCGGTACCCAAAGATTGGGATCATTCCCTGCACATTTTCAGACCACAATGCTTTGAAACTAGAACTCAATCACAAGAGGAAAGTGGGAAAGAACTCAAATACATGGAGGCTAAAGAGCATCCTACGAAAGAATGAATGGGTCAACCAGGAAATTAAAGAAGAATTTAAAAAGTTCATGGAAACCAATGAAAATGAAAACTCAACTGTCCAAAATCTTTGGGATACAGCCAAGGCAGTCCTGCGAGGAAAGTATATAGCAATACAAGCCTTTCTCAAGAAACAAGAAAGGTCTCAAATACACACCCAACCCTACACCTAAAGGAGCTGGAGAAAGAACGGCAAATAAAGCCTAAACCCAGCAGGAGAAGAGAAATCATGCAGTTCAGAGCAGAAATCATTGAAATAGAACCCAGAAGAACAGTAGAAGTGATCAACGGAACTAGGAGCTGGTACTTTGAAAGAATTCACAAGATTGATACACCCCTGTCCAGGCTGATCAAAAGAAAAGAGAAATGACCCAAATCAACAAAATCATGAATGAAAGAGGAGAGATCACAAACAACACCAAAGAAATACAAACAATTATAAGAACGTAATCTGAGCAACCCTAGGGCAGCAAATTCCATAACCTGGAAGAAATGGGTGCATTCCTAGAGATGTGTCAACTAACAAAACTGACCCAGGAAGAAATAGAAAACATGAACAGTCCTATAACCACGAAGGCAATTGAAGTAGTCATCAAAAACCTCCCAAGAAACCAAAGCCCAGGGCCAGATGGTTTCCCAGGGGAATTCTATCAGACATTTAAAGAAGAATTAATACCTATTCTCCTGAAACTGTTCCAAACAATAGAAATGGAAGGAAAACTTCCAAACTCATTTATGAGGCCACCATTACCTTGATTCCAAAACCAGACAAAGATCCCATCAAAAAGGAGAATTAGAGACCAATATCCTTGATGAACATCGATGCAAAAATTCTCACCAAAACTCTAGCCAAGAGTACACAACAGTACATGAAAAGGAGTCTTCACCATGACCAAGTGGGATTTATCCCTGGGCTGCAAGCCTGGTTCAACATCCGCAAATCAGTCAACGTGATCAAATACATTAACAAAAGAAAGAACGAGAATCATATGATCCTCTCAATAGATGCAGAAAAAGCATTGGACAAAGTACAGCACCCTTTCTGGATCAAAACTCTTCAGAGTATAGGGACAGCGGGTACATACCTCAATATCATAAAAGCCATCTACGAAAACCCTACAGCGAATATCATTCTCAATGGGGAAAAGCTGAGATCTTTTCCCCTAAGGTCAGGAACGCGGCAGGGATAGCCAATCTCACCACTGCTATTCAACATAGTATTAGAAGTCCTAGCCACAGCAATCAGACAACAAAAAGTAATCCAAGGCATCCAAATCGGCAGAGAGGAAGTCAAACTCTCACTCTTTGCAGATGATATGATACTTTATGTGGAAAACCCAAAAGACTCCACCCCAAAACTGCTAGAACTCACACAGCAATTCCGTCAAGTAGCAGGCTATAAAATCAATGCACAGGAATCAGTGGCATTCCTATACACCAACAACAAGACAGAAGACAGACAAATCAAGGAGTCGATCCCATTCACAACTGCACCCAAAACCAGAAGAGACCTAGGAATATATTCATCCCAAGAGGCAAAGGATCTGTACTCAGAAAACTACAAAATACGCAGGAAAGAAATTGAAGAAGACACAAAGAAACGGAAAAACGTTCCATGCTCATGGATTGGGAGAACCAACATTGTGAAGAGGTCAATGCTACCTAGAGCAATCTACACATGCAATGCAATCCCCATCAAAATACCATCCACTTTTTTCCAGGAAATGGAACAAATACTCCTAAAATTTGAATGGAACCAGAAGAGACCCCGAATAGCCAGAGGAATATTGAGAAAGAAAAGCAAAGCTGGCGGCATCACAATTCTGGACTTCCAGCTCTATGACAAAGCTGTCATCATCAAGACAGTATGGTACTGGCACAAAAACAGACACATGGATCCATGGAACAGAATCGAGAGCCCAGAAATGGACCCTCAACTCTATGGTCAACTTATCTTTGACAGAGCAGGAAGGAATGTCCAATGGCAAAAAGAGAGTCTCTTCAACAACTGGTGTTGGGAGAATTGGACAGCCCCATGCAGAAGAATGACACTGGACCATTTCCTGACACCACACACAGAAGTAGACGCCAAATGGTTGAAAGACCTCAATGTGAGACAGGAGTCCATCAAAATCCTAAAGGAGAACACAGGTAGCAAGCTCTTCGACCTCAGCCGCAGCAACTTCTTCCTAGAAACATCACCAAAGGCACGGGAAGCCAGGGCAAAAATGAACTATTGGGATTTCATCAAGATAAAAAGCTTTGGCACAGCAAAATAAACAGTCCACAAAACCAAAAGACAACCGACAGAATGGGAGAAATTATTTGCAAATGACCTATCAGATAAAGGGCTACTATCCAATATGTATAAAAACTTATCAAACTCAACACCCAAAGAACAAATAATCCAATCAAGAAATAGGCAGAAGACATGAACAGACATTTTTCCAAAGAAGACATCCAAATGGCCCACAGGCACATGAAAAAGTGCTCAACACGGCTCGGCATCAGGGAAATCCAAATCAAAACCTCAATGAGATACCACCTCACACCCGTCAGAATGGCTCAAATGAACAAGTCAGGGAACGACAGAGGTTGGCGGGGATGTGGAGAAAGGGGAACCCTCCTACACTGGTGGTGGGAATGCAAGCTGGTGCAACCCCTCTGGAAAAGTGTATGGAGGTTCCTCAAACAGTTATAATTAGAGCTACCATTCGATCCAGCAATTGCACTCCTGGGTATTTACCCCAAAGATACAAATGTAGGGACCCGAAGCGGTACGTGCACCCCATTGTTTATAGCAGCAATATCCACAATAGCCAAATGGTGGAAAGAGCCAAGATGTCCATCGACAGATGAATGGATAAAGAAGAGGTGGTATATATATACACAATGGACTATTACGCAGCCATCAAAAGGAATGAGGTGTTGCCATGGACAACGACGTGGATGGAACTGGAGGGTCCGACGATTAGTGAAATAAGTCAATCAGAGAAAGACATGTATCATATGACCTCACTGATATGAGGGATTCTTAATCTCAGGAACAGAGTGAGGCTTGCTGGAGTGGTCGGGGGGGGGATTGGGTGGCTGGGTGATAGACTTTGGGGAGGGTATGAGCTACGGTGAGCGCTGTGAATTGTGTAAGACTGTTGAATCACAGATCTGTACTTCTGAAACAAATAACGCAACATATTTTAAGAATAAAGGAAAACAAGGAGACAGCAGGAGAGGAAGAATGAAGGGGAGTTAGTGAGAGGGGGAGACGGACCAGGAGAGATGATGGATTCTGAAAAAAAATCCGAGGTTTCTAGAGGGGAGGTGGGTCGGTGGATTGGTTTGACTGGTGATGGTTATTAAAGAGGGCACATTCTGCATGGAGCACTGTGTGTTAGGAACAAACAATGAATCATGGGACAGTACACCAAAACAAATGATGTAGTACATGGTGATTAACAAAGCAATAAAAAACAAAGACTGTAATAAGAGATGAAGAAGGACACTATATCCTACTTAAAGGGTCTATCCAACAAGAAGATCTCACAATTGTAAATATCTATGCCCCGAACATGGGAGCATCCAATTATATAAGGCAATTAAGAAGAAAAGCAAAGAAACACATTGACCACCATACAATCATAGTGGGGGACTTTAACACCCCCCTGACTGAAATGGCCAGATCATCTAAGCAAAAGATCAACAAGGAAATAAAGACTTTAAATGACACACTGGACCAAATGGACTTCACAGACATATTCAGAACGTTCCATCCCAATGCAACGGAATACACATTCTTCTCTAGTGCCCATGGAACATTCTCCAGAATGGATCACATCCTAGGTCACAAATCAGGTCTCAACCGGTACCCAAAGATTGGGATCATTCCCTGCACATTTTCAGACCACAATGCTTTGAAACTAGAACTCAATCACAAGAGGAAAGTGGGAAAGAACTCAAATACATGGAGGCTAAAGAGCATCCTACGAAAGAATGAATGGGTCAACCAGGAAATTAAAGAAGAATTTAAAAAGTTCATGGAAACCAATGAAAATGAAAACTCAACTGTCCAAAATCTTTGGGATACAGCCAAGGCAGTCCTGCGAGGAAAGTATATAGCAATACAAGCCTTTCTCAAGAAACAAGAAAGGTCTCAAATACACACCCAACCCTACACCTAAAGGAGCTGGAGAAAGAACGGCAAATAAAGCCTAAACCCAGCAGGAGAAGAGAAATCATGCAGTTCAGAGCAGAAATCATTGAAATAGAACCCAGAAGAACAGTAGAAGTGATCAACGGAACTAGGAGCTGGTACTTTGAAAGAATTCACAAGATTGATACACCCCTGTCCAGGCTGATCAAAAGAAAAGAGAAATGACCCAAATCAACAAAATCATGAATGAAAGAGGAGAGATCACAAACAACACCAAAGAAATACAAACAATTATAAGAACGTAATCTGAGCAACCCTAGGGCAGCAAATTCCATAACCTGGAAGAAATGGGTGCATTCCTAGAGATGTGTCAACTAACAAAACTGACCCAGGAAGAAATAGAAAACATGAACAGTCCTATAACCACGAAGGCAATTGAAGTAGTCATCAAAAACCTCCCAAGAAACCAAAGCCCAGGGCCAGATGGTTTCCCAGGGGAATTCTATCAGACATTTAAAGAAGAATTAATACCTATTCTCCTGAAACTGTTCCAAACAATAGAAATGGAAGGAAAACTTCCAAACTCATTTATGAGGCCACCATTACCTTGATTCCAAAACCAGACAAAGATCCCATCAAAAAGGAGAATTAGAGACCAATATCCTTGATGAACACCGATGCAAAAATTCTCACCAAAACTCTAGCCAAGAGGACACAACAGTACATGAAAAGGAGTCTTCACCATGACCAAGTGGGATTTATCCCTGGGCTGCAAGGCTGGTTCAACATCCGCAAATCAGTCAACGTGATCAAATACATTAACAAAAGAAAGAACGAGAATCATATGATCCTCTCAATAGATGCAGAAAAAGCATTGGACAAAGTACAGCACCCTTTCTGGATCAAAACTCTTCAGAGTATATGGACAGCGGGTACATACCTCAATATCATAAAAGCCATCTACGAAAACCCTACAACGAATATCATTCTCAATGGGGAAAAGCTGAGATCTTTTCCCCTAAGGTCAGGAACGCGGCAGGGATAGCCAATCTCACCACTGCTATTCAACATAGTATTAGAAGTCCTAGCCACAGCAATCAGACAACAAAAAGTAATCCAAGGCATCCAAATCGGCAGAGAGGAAGTCAAACTCTCACTCTTTGCAGATGATATGATACTTTATGTGGAAAACCCAAAAGACTCCACCCCAAAACTGCTAGAACTCACACAGCAATTCCGTCAAGTAGCAGGCTATAAAATCAATGCACAGGAATCAGTGGCATTCCTATACACCAACAACAAGACAGAAGAGAGACAAATCAAGGAGTCGATCCCATTCACAACTGCACCCAAAACCAGAAGAGACCTAGGAATATATTCATCCCAAGAGGCAAAGGATCTGTACTCAGAAAACTACAAAATACGCAGGAAAGAAATTGAAGAAGACACAAAAAACGGAAAAACGTTCCATGCTCATGGATTGGGAGAACCAACATTGTGAAGAGGTCAATGCTACCTAGAGCAATCTACACATGCAATGCAATCCCCATCAAAATACCATCCACTTTTTTCCAGGAAATGGAACAAATACTCCTAAAATTTGAATGGAACCAGAAGAGACCCCGAATAGCCAGAGGAATATTGAGAAAGAAAAGCAAAGCTGGCGGCATCACAATTCTGGACTTCCAGCTCTATGACAAAGCTGTCATCATCAAGACAGTATGGTACTGGCACAAAAACAGACACATGGATCCATGGAACAGAATCGAGAGCCCAGAAATGGACCCTCAACTCTATGGTCAACTTATCTTTGACAGAGCAGGAAGGAATGTCCAATGGCAAAAAGAGAGTCTCTTCAACAACTGGTGTTGGGAGAATTGGACAGCCCCATGCAGAAGAATGACAGTGGACCATTTCCTGACACCACACACAAAAGTAGACTCCAAATGGTTGAAAGACCTCAATGTGAGACAGGAGTCCATCAAAATCCTAAAGGAGAACACAGGTAGCAAGCACTTCGACCTCAGCCGCAGCAACTTCTTCCTAGAAACATCACCAAAGGCACGGGAAGCCAGGGCAAAAATGAACTATTGGGATTTCATCAAGATAAAAAGCTTTGGCACAGCAAAAGAAACAGTCCACAAAACCAAAAGACAACCGACAGAATGGGAGAAATTATTTGCAAATGACCTATCAGATAAAGGGCTACTACCCAATATGTATATAAACTTATCAAACTCAACACCCAAAGAACAAATAATCCAATCAAGAAATAGGCAGAAGACATGAACAGACATTTTTCCAAAGAAGACATCCAAATGGCCCACAGGCACATGAAAAAGTGCTCAACACGGCTTGGCATCAGAGAAATCCAAATGAAAACCTCAATGAGATACCACCTCACACCCGTCAGAATGGCTCAAATGAACAAGTCAGGGAACGACAGAGTTTGGCGGGGATGTGGAGATAGGGGAACCCGCCGACACTGGTGGTGGGAATGCAAGCTGCTGCAACCCCTCTGGAAAACAGTATGGAGGTTCCTCACACAGTTGAAATTAGAGCTACCATTCGATCCAACATTTGCACTCCTGGGTATTTACCCCAAAGATACAAATGTAGGGACCCGAAGCGGTACGTGCACCCCATTGTTTATAGCAGCAATGTCCACAATAGCCAAACTGTGGAAACAGCCAAGATGTCCATCGACAGATGAATGGATAAAGAAGAGGTGGTATATATATACACAATGGACTATTACGCAGCCATCAAAAGGAATGAGATGTTGCCATGGACAACGACGTGGATGGAACTGGGGGGTCCGACGATTAGTGAAATAAGTCAATCAGAGAAAGACATGTATCATATGACCCCACTGATATGAGGGATTCTTAATCTCTGGAACAGAGTGAGGCTTGCTGGAGTGGTCGGGGGTGGGAGGGATGGGGTGGCTGGGTGATGGACATTGGGGAGGGTATGAGCTACGGTGAGCGCTGTGAATTGTGTAAGACTGTTGAATCACAGATCTGTACTTCTGAAACAACGCAACATATTTTAAGAATAAAGGAAAAGAAGGAGACAGCAGGAGTGGAAGAATGAAGGGGAGTTAGTGAGAGGATGAGACGGACCAGGAGAGATGATGGGTTCTGAAAAAAAATCTGAGGTTTCTAGAGGGGAGGTGGGTCGGGGGATTGGTTAGCCTGGTGGTGGGTATTAAAGAGGGCACATTCTCCATGGAGCACTGTGTGTTAGGAACAAACAATGAATCATGGGACACTACACCAAAACAAAGGATGTACTCCATGGTGATTAACAAAGCAATAAAAAACAAAGACTGTAATAAGAGATGAAGAAGGACACTATATCCTACTTAATGGGTCTATCCAACAAGAAGATCTCACAATTGTAAATATCTATGCCCCAAACATGGGAGCATCCAATTATATAAGGCAATTAAGAAGAAAAGCAAAGAAACACATTGACCACCATACAATCATAGTGGGGGACTTTAACACCCCCCCTGACTGAAATGGCCAGATCATCTAAGCAAAAGATCAACAAGGAAATAAAGACTTTAAATGACACACTGGACCAAATGGACTTCACAGACATATTCAGAACGTTCCATCCCAATGCAACGGAATACACATTCTTCTCTAGTGCCCATGGAACATTCTCCAGAATGGATCACATCCTAGGTCACAAATCAGGTCTCAACCGGGACCCAAAGATTGGGATCATTCCCTGCACATTTTCAGACCACAATGTTTTGAAACTAGAACTCAATCACAAGAGGAGAGTCGGAAAGAACTCAAATACATGGAGGCTAAAGAGCATCCTACGAAAGAATGAATGGGTCAACCAGGAAATTAAAGAAGAATTTAAAAAGTTCATGGAAACCAATGAAAATGAAAACTCAACTGTCCAAAATCTTTGGGATACAGCCAAGGCAGTCCTGCGAGGAAAGTATATAGCAATACAAGCCTTTCTCAAGAAACAAGAAAGGTCTCAAATACACACCCAACCCTACACCTAAAGGAGATGGAGAAAGAACGGCAAATAAAGCCTAAACCCAGCAGGAGAAGAGAAATCATGCAGTTCAGAGCAGAAATCAATGAAATAGAACCCAGAAGAACAGTAGAAGTGATCAACGGAACTAGGAGCTGGTACTTTGAAAGAATTCACAAGATTGATACACCCCTGTCCAGGCTGATCAAAAAGAAAAGAGAAATGACCCAAATCAACAAAATCATGAATGAAAGAGGAGAGATCACAAACAACACCAAAGAAATACAAACAATTATAAGAACGTAATCTGAGCAACCCTAGGGCAGCAAATTCCATAACCTGGAAGAAATGGGTGCATTCCTAGAGATGTGTCAACTAACAAAACTGACCCAGGAAGAAATAGAAAACATGAACAGTCCTATAACCACGAAGGCAATTGAAGTAGTCATCAAAAACCTCCCAAGAAACCAAAGCCCAGGGCCAGATGGTTTCCCAGGGGAATTCTATCAGACATTTAAAGAAGAATTAATACCTATTCTCCTGAAACTGTTCCAAACAATAGAAATGGAAGGAAAACTTCCAAACTCATTTATGAGGCCACCATTACCTTGATTCCAAAACCAGACAAAGATCCCATCAAAAAGGAGAATTAGAGACCAATATCCTTGATGAACATCGATGCAAAAATTCTCACCAAAATACTAGCCAAGAGGACACAACAGTACATGAAAAGGAGTCTTCACCATGACCAAGTGGGATTTATCCCTGGGCTGCAAGGCTGGTTCAAGATCCGAAAATCAGTCAACGTGATCAAATACATTAACAAAAGAAAGAACGAGAATCATATGATCCTCTCAATAGATGCAGAAAAAGCATTGGACAAAGTACAGCACCCTTTCTGGATCAAAACTCTTCAGAGTATAGGGATAGCGGGTACATACCTCAATATCATAAAAGCCATCTACGAAAACCCTACAACGAATATCATTCTCAATGGGGAAAAGCTGAGATCTTTTCCCCTAAGGTCAGGAACGCGGCAGGGATAGCCAATCTCACCACTGCTATTCAACATAGTATTAGAAGTCCTAGCCACAGCAATCAGACAACAAAAAGTAATCCAAGGCATCCAAATCGGCAGAGAGGAAGTCAAACTCTCACTCTTTGCAGATGATATGATACTTTATGTGGAAAACCCAAAAGACTCCACCCCAAAACTGCTAGAACTCACACAGCAATTCCGTCAAGTAGCAGGCTATAAAATCAATGCAAAGGAATCAGTGGCATTCCTATACACCAACAACAAGACAGAAGAGAGACAAATCAAGGAGTCGATCCCATTCACAACTGCACCCAAAACCAGAAGAGACCTAGGAATATATTCATCCCAAGAGGCAAAGGATCTGTACTCAGAAAACTACAAAATACGCAGGAAATTAATTGAAGAAGACACAAAGAAACGGAAAAACGTTCCATGCTCATGGATTGGGAGAACCAACATTGTGAAGAGTTCAATGCTACCTAGAGCAATCTACACATGCAATGCAATCCCCATCAAAATACCATCCACTTTTTTCCAGGAAATGGAACAAATACTCCTAAAATTTGAATGGAACCAGAAGAGACCCCGAATAGCCAGAGGAATATTGAGAAAGAAAAGCAAAGCTGGCGGCATCACAATTCTGGACTTCCAGCTCAATGACAAAGCTGTCATCATCAAGACAGTATGGTACTGGCACAAAAACAGAAACATGGATCCATGGAACAGAATCGAGAGCCCAGAAATGGACCCTCAACTCTATGGTCAACTTATCTTTGACAGAGCAGGAAGGAATGTCCAATGGCAAAAAGAGAGTCTCTTCAACAACTGGAGTTGGGAGAATTGGACAGCCCCATGCAGAAGAATGACACTGGACCATTTCCTGACACCACACACAAAAGTAGACTCCAAATGGTTGAAAGACCTCAATGTGAGACAGGAGTCCATCAAAATCCTAAAGGAGAACACAGGTAGCAAGCACTTCGACCTCAGCCGCAGCAACTTCTTCCTAGAAACATCACCAAAGGCACGGGAAGCCAGGGCAAAAATGAACTATTGGGATTTCATCAAGATAAAAAGCTTTGGCACAGCAAAAGAAACAGTCCACAAAACCAAAAGACAACCGACAGAATGGGAGAAATTATTTGCAAATGACCTATCAGATAAAGGGCTACTACCCAATATGTATAAAAACTTATCAAACTCAACACCCAAAGAACAAATAATCCAATCAAGAAATAGGCAGAAGACATGAACAGACATTTTTCCAAAGAAGACATCCAAATGGCCCACAGGCACATGAAAAAGTGCTCAACACGGCTTGGCATCAGAGAAATCCAAATGAAAACCACAATGAGATACCACCTCACACCCGTCAGAATGGCTCAAATGAACAAGTCAGGGAACGACAGAGTTTGGCGGGGATGTGGAGATAGGGGAACCCGCCGACACTGGTGGTGGGAATGCAAGCTGCTGCAACCCCTCTGGAAAACAGTATGGAGGTTCCTCACACAGTTGAAATTAGAGCTACCATTCGATCCAACATTTGCACTCCTGGGTATTTACCCCAAAGATACAAATGTAGGGACCCGAAGCGGTACGTGCACCCCATTGTTTATAGCAGCAATGTCCACAATAGCCAAACTGTCGAAACAGCCAAGATGTCCATCGACAGATGAATGGATAAAGAAGAGGTGGTATATATATACACAATGGACTATTACGCAGCCATCAAAAGGAATGAGATGTTGCCATGGACAACGACGTGGATGGAACTGGAGGGTCCGACGATTAGTGAAATAAGTCAATCAGAGAAAGACATGTATCATATGACCCCACTGATATGAGGGATTCTTAATCTCAGGAACAGAGTGAGGCTTGCTGGAGTGGTCGGGGGTGGGAGGGATGGGGTGGCTGGGTGATGGACATTGGGGAGGGTATGAGCTACGGTGAGCGCTGTGAATTGTGTAAGACTGTTGAATCACAGATCTGTACTTCTGAAACAACGCAACATATTTTAAGAATAAAGGAAAAGAAGGAGACAGCAGGAGTGGAAGAATGAAGGGGAGTTAGTGAGAGGATGAGACGGACCAGGAGAGATGATGGGTTCTGAAAAAAAATCTGAGGTTTCTAGAGGGGAGGTGGGTCGGGGGATTGGTTAGCCTGGTGGTGGGTATTAAAGAGGGCACATTCTCCATGGAGCACTGTGTGTTAGGAACAAACAATGAATCATGGGACACTACGCCAAAACAAAGGATGTACTCCATGGTGATTAACAAAGCAATAAAAAACAAAGACTGTAATAAGAGATGAAGAAGGACACTATATCCTACTTAATGGGTCTATCCAACAAGAAGATCTCACAATTGTAAATATCTATGCCCCGAACATGGGAGCATCCAATTATATAAGGCAATTAAGAAGAAAAGCAAAGAAACACATTGACCACCATACAATCATAGTGGGGGACTTTAACACCCCCCCTGACTGAAATGGCCAGATCATCTAAGCAAAAGATCAACAAGGAAATAAAGACTTTAAATGACACACTGGACCAAATGGACTTCACAGACATATTCAGAACGTTCCATCCCAATGCAACGGAATACACATTCTTCTCTAGTGCCCATGGAACATTCTCCAGAATGGATCACATCCTAGGTCACAAATCAGGTCTCAACCGGTACCCAAAGATTGGGATCATTCCCTGCACATTTTCAGACCACAATGCTTTGAAACTAGAATTCAATCACAAGAGGAAAGTGGGAAAGAACTCAAATACATGGAGGCTAAAGAGCATCCTACGAAAGAATGAATGGGTCAACCAGGAAATTAAAGAAGAATTTAAAAAGTTCATGGAAACCAATGAAAATGAAAACTCAACTGTCCAAAATCTTTGGGATACAGCCAAGGCAGTCCTGCGAGGAAAGTATATAGCAATACAAGCCTTTCTCAAGAAACAAGAAAGGTCTCAAATACACACCCAACCCTACACCTAAAGGAGCTGGAGAAAGAACGGCAAATAAAGCCTAAACCCAGCAGGAGAAGAGAAATCATGCAGTTCAGAGCAGAAATCAATGAAATAGAACCCAGAAGAACAGTAGAAGTGATCAACGGAACTAGGAGCTGGTACTTTGAAAGAATTCACAAGATTGATACACCCCTGTCCAGGCTGATCAAAAAGAAAAGAGAAATGACCCAAATCAACAAAATCATGAATGAAAGAGGAGAGATCACAAACAACACCAAAGAAATACAAACAATTATAAGAACGTAATCTGAGCAACCCTAGGGCAGCAAATTCCATAACCTGGAAGAAATGGGTGCATTCCTAGAGATGTGTCAACTAACAAAACTGACCCAGGAAGAAATAGAAAACATGAACAGTCCTATAACCACGAAGGCAATTGAAGTAGTCATCAAAAACCTCCCAAGAAACCAAAGCCCAGGGCCAGATGGTTTCCCAGGGGAATTCTATCAGACATTTAAAGAAGAATTAATACCTATTCTCCTGAAACTGTTCCAAACAATAGAAATGGAAGGAAAACTTCCAAACTCATTTATGAGGCCACCATTACCTTGATTCCAAAACCAGACAAAGATCCCATCAAAAAGGAGAATTAGAGACCAATATCCTTGATGAACATCGATGCAAAAATTCTCACCAAAATACTAGCCAAGAGGACCCAACAGTACATGAAAAGGAGTATTCACCATGACCAAGTGGGATTTATCCCTGGGCTGCAAGGCTGGTTCAACATCCGCAAATCAGTCAACGTGATCAAATACATTAACAAAAGAAAGAACGAGAATCATATGATCCTCTCAATAGATGCAGAAAAAGCATTGGACAAAGTACAGCACCCTTTCTGGATCAAAACTCTTCAGAGTATAGGGACAGCGGGTACATACCTCAATATCATAAAAGCCATCTACGAAAACGCTACAGCGAATATCATTCTCAATGGGGAAAAGCTGAGATCTTTTCCCCTAAAGTCAGCAACGCGGCAGGGATAGCCACTCTCACCACTGCTATTCAACATAGTATTAGAAGTCCTAGCCACAGCAATCAGACAACAAAAAGTAATCCAAGGCATCCAAATCGGCAGAGAGGAAGTCAAACTCTCACTCTTGGCAGATGATATGATACTTTATGTGGAAAACCCAAAAGACTCCACCCCAAAACTTCTAGAACTCACACAGCAATTCCGTAATGTAGCAGGCTATAAATCAATGCACAGGAATCAGTGGCATTCCTATACAACAACAACAAGACAGAAGAGAGACAAATCAAGGAGTCGATCCCATTCACAACTGCACCCAAAACCAGAAGAGACCTAGGAATATATTGAACCCAAGAGGCAAGGGATCTGTACTCAGAAAACTACAAAATACGCAGGAAAGAAATTGAAGAAGACACAAAGAAACGGAAAAACGTTCCATGCTCATGGATTGGGAGAACCAACATTGTGAAGAGGTCAATGCTACCTAGAGCAATCTACACATGCAATGCAATCCCCATCAAAATAGCATCCACTTTTTTCCACGAAATGGAACAAATAATCCTAAAATTTGAATGGAACCTGAAGAGACCCCGAGTAGCCAGAGGAATATTGAGAAAGAAAAGCAAAGCTGGCGGCATCACAATTCTGGACTTCCAGCTCTATGACAAAGCTGTCATCATCAAGACAGTATGGTACTGGCACAAAAACAGACACATGGATCCATGGAACAGAATCGAGAGCCCAGAAATGGACCCTCAACTCTATGGTCAACTTATCTTTGACAGAGCAGGAAGGAATGTCCAATGGCAAAAAGAGAGTCTCTTCAACAATTGGTGTTGGGAGAATTGGACAGCCCCATGCAGAAGAATGACACTGGACCATTTCCTGACACCACACACAGAAGTAGACGCCAAATGGTTGAAAGACCTCAATGTGAGACAGGAGTCCATCAAAATCCTAAAGGAGAACACAGGTAGCAAGCTCTTCGACCTCAGCCGCAGCAACTTCTTCCTAGAAACATCACCAAAGGCACGGGAAGCCAGGGCAAAAATGAACTATTGGGATTTCATCAAGATAAAAAGCTTTGGCACAGCAAAAGAAACAGTCCACAAAACCAAAAGACAACCGACAGAATGGGAGAAATTATTTGCAAATGACATATCAGATAAAGGGCTACTATCCAATATGTATAAAAACTTATCAAACTCAACACCCAAAGAACAAATAATCCAATCAAGAAATAGGCAGAAGACATGAACAGACATTTTTCCAAAGAAGACATCCAAATGGCCCACAGGCACATGAAAAAGTGCTCAACACGGCTCGGCATCAGGGAAATCCAAATCAAAACCTCAATGAGATACCACCTCACACCCGTCAGAATGGCTCAAATGAACAAGTCAGGGAACGACAGAGGTTGGCGGGGATGTGGAGAAAGGGGAACCCTCCTACGCTGGTGGTGGGAATGCAAGCTGGTGCAACCCCTCTGGAAAAGTGTATGGAGGTTCCTCAAACAGTTATAATTAGAGCTACCATTCGATCCAGCAATTGCACTCCTGGGTCTTTACCCCAAAGATACAAATGTAGGGACCCGAAGCGGTACGTGCACCCCATTGTTTATAACAGCAATGTCCACAATAGCCAAACGGTGGAAAGAGCCAAGATGTCCATCGACAGATGAATGGATAAAGAAGAGGTGGTATATATATACACAATGGACTATTACGCAGCCATCAAAAGGAATGAGGTGTTGCCATGGACAACGACGTGGATGGAACTGGAGGGTCCGACGATTAGTGAAATAAGTCAATCAGAGAAAGACATGTATCATATGACCTCACTGATATGAGGGATTCTTAATCTCAGGAACAGAGTGAGGCTTGCTGGAGTGGTCGGGGGGGGGATGGGGTGGCTGGGTGATAGACTTTGGGGAGGGTATGAGCTACGGTGAGCGCTGTGAATTGTGTAAGACTGTTGAATCACAGATCTGTACTTCTGAAACAAATAACGCAACATATTTTAAGAATAAAGGAAAACAAGGAGACAGCAGGAGAGGAAGAATGAAGGGGAGTTAGTGAGAGGGGGAGACGGACCAGGAGAGATGATGGATTCTGAAAAAAAATCCGAGGTTTCTAGAGGGGAGGTGGGTCGGTGGATTGGTTTGACTGGTGATGGTTATTAAAGAGGGCACATTCTGCATGGAGCACTGTGTGTTAGGAACAAACAATGAATCATGGGACAGTACACCAAAACAAATGATGTAGTACATGGTGATTAACAAAGCAATAAAAAACAAAGACTGTAATAAGAGATGAAGAAGGACACTATATCCTACTTAAAGGGTCTATCCAACAAGAAGATCTCACAATTGTAAATATCTATGCCCCGAACATGGGAGCATCCAATTATATAAGGCAATTAAGAAGAAAAGCAAAGAAACACATTGACCACCATACAATCATAGTGGGGGACTTTAACACCCCCCTGACTGAAATGGCCAGATCATCTAAGCAAAAGATCAACAAGGAAATAAAGACTTTAAATGACACACTGGACCAAATGGACTTCACAGACATATTCAGAACGTTCCATCCCAATGCAACGGAATACACATTCTTCTCTAGTGCCCATGGAACATTCTCCAGAATGGATCACATCCTAGGTCACAAATCAGGTCTCAACCGGGACCCAAAGATTGGGATCATTCCCTGCACATTTTCAGACCACAATGCTTTGAAACTAGAACTCAATCACAAGAGGAAAGTGGGAAAGAACTCAAATACATGGAGGCTAAAGAGCATCCTACGAAAGAATGAATGGGTCAACCAGGAAATTAAAGAAGAATTTAAAAAGTTCATGGAAACCAATGAAAATGAAAACTCAACTGTCCAAAATCTTTGGGATACAGCCAAGGCAGTCCTGCGAGGAAAGTATATAGCAATACAAGCCTTTCTCAAGAAACAAGAAAGGTCTCAAATACACACCCAACCCTACACCTAAAGGAGCTGGAGAAAGAACGGCAAATAAAGCCTAAACCCAGCAGGAGAAGAGAAATCATGCAGTTCAGAGCAGAAATCATTGAAATAGAACCCAGAAGAACAGTAGAAGTGATCAACGGAACTAGGAGCTGGTACTTTGAAAGAATTCACAAGATTGATACACCCCTGTCCAGGCTGATCAAAAAGAAAAGAGAAATGACCCAAATCAACAAAATCATGAATGAAAGAGGAGAGATCACAAACAACACCAAAGAAATACAAACAATTATAAGAACGTAATCTGAGCAACCCTAGGGCAGCAAATTCCATAACCTGGAAGAAATGGGTGCATTCCTAGAGATGTGTCAACTAACAAAACTGACCCAGGAAGAAATAGAAAACAAGAACATTCCTATAACCACGAAGGCAATTGAAGTAGTCATCAAAAACCTCCCAAGAAACCAAAGCCCAGGGCCAGATGGTTTCCCAGGGGAATTCTATCAGACATTTAAAGAAGAATTAATACCTATTCTCCTGAAACTGGTCCAAACAATAGAAATGGAAGGAAAACTTCCAAACTCATTTATGAGGCCACCATTACCTTGATTCCAAAACCAGACAAAGATCCCATCAAAAAGGAGAATTAGAGACCAATATCCTTGATGAACATCGATGCAAAAATTCTCACCAAAACTCTAGCCAAGAGGACCCAACAGTACATGAAAAGGAGTCTTCACCATGACCAAGTGGGATTTATCCCTGGGCTGCAAGGCTGGTTCAACATCCGCAAATCAGTCAACGTGATCAAATACATTAACAAAAGAAAGAACGAGAATCATATGATCCTCTCAATAGATGCAGAAAAAGCATTGGACAAAGTACAGCACCCTTTCTGGATCAAAACTCTTCAGAGTATAGGGACAGCGGGTACATACCTCAATATCATAAAAGCCATCTACGAAAACCCTACAGCGAATATCATTCTCAATGGGGAAAAGCTGAGATCTTTTCCCCTAAGGTCAGGAACGCGGCAGGGATAGCCAATCTCACCACTGCTATTCAACATAGTATTAGAAGTCCTAGCCACAGCAATCAGACAACAAAAAGTAATCCAAGGCATCCAAATCGGCAGAGAGGAAGTCAAACTCTCACTCTTTGCAGATGATATGATACTTTATGTGGAAAACCCAAAAGACTCCACCCCAAAACTGCTAGAACTCACACAGCAATTCCGTCAAGTAGCAGGCTATAAAATCAATGCACAGGAATCAGTGGCATTCCTATACACCAACAACAAGACAGAAGAGAGACAAATCAAGGAGTCGATCCCATTCACAACTGCACCCAAAACCAGAAGAGACCTAGGAATATATTCATCCCAAGAGGCAAAGGATCTGTACCCAGAAAACTACAAAATACGCAGGAAAGAAATTGAAGAAGACACAAAGAAACGGAAAAACTTTCCATGCTCATGGATTGGGAGAACCAACATTGTGAAGAGGTCAATGCTACCTAGAGCAATCTACACATGCAAAGCAATCCCCATCAAAATACCATCCACTTTTTTCCAGGAAATGGAACAAATACTCCTAAAATTTGAATGGAACCAGAAGAGACCCCGAATAGCCAGAGGAATATTGAGAAAGAAAAGCAAAGCTGGCGGCATCACAATTCTGGACTTCCAGCTCTATGACAAAGCTGTCATCATCAAGACAGTATGGTACTGGCACAAAAACAGACACATGGATCCATGGAACAGAATCGAGAGCCCAGAAATGGACCCTCAACTCTATGGTCAACTTATCTTTGACAGAGCAGGAAGGAATGTCCAATGGCAAAAAGAGAGTCTCTTCAACAACTGGTGTTGGGAGAATTGGACAGCCCCATGCAGAAGAATGACAGTGGACCATTTCCTGACACCACACACAAAAGTAGACTCCAAATGGTTGAAAGACCTCAATGTGAGACAGGAGTCCATCAAAATCCTAAAGGAGAACACAGGTAGCAAGCACTTCGACCTCAGCCGCAGCAACTTCTTCCTAGAAACATCACCAAAGGCACGGGAAGCCAGGGCAAAAATGAACTATTGGGATTTCATCAAGATAAAAAGCTTTGGCACAGCAAAAGAAACAGTCCACAAAACCAAAAGACAACCGACAGAATGGGAGAAATTATTTGCAAATGACCTATCAGATAAAGGGCTACTACCCAATATGTATATAAACTTATCAAACTCAACACCCAAAGAACAAATAATCCAATCAAGAAATAGGCAGAAGACATGAACAGACATTTTTCCAAAGAAGACATCCAAATGGCCCACAGGCACATGAAAAAGTGCTCAACACGGCTTGGCATCAGAGAAATCCAAATGAAAACCTCAATGAGATACCACCTCACACCCGTCAGAATGGCTCAAATGAACAAGTCAGGGAACGACAGAGTTTGGCGGGGATGTGGAGATAGGGGAACCCGCCGACACTGGTGGTGGGAATGCAAGCTGCTGCAACCCCTCTGGAAAACAGTATGGAGGTTCCTCACACAGTTGAAATTAGAGCTACCATTCGATCCAACATTTGCACTCCTGGGTATTTACCCCAAAGATACAAATGTAGGGACCCGAAGCGGTACGTGCACCCCATTGTTTATAGCAGCAATGTCCACAATAGCCAAACTGTGGAAACAGCCAAGATGTCCATCGACAGATGAATGGATAAAGAAGAGGTGGTATATATATACACAATGGACTATTACGCAGCCATCAAAAGGAATGAGATGTTGCCATGGACAACGACGTGGATGGAACTGGGGGGTCCGACGATTAGTGAAATAAGTCAATCAGAGAAAGACATGTATCATATGACCCCACTGATATGAGGGATTCTTAATCTCTGGAACAGAGTGAGGCTTGCTGGAGTGGTCGGGGGTGGGAGGGATGGGGTGGCTGGGTGATGGACATTGGGGAGGGTATGAGCTACGGTGAGCGCTGTGAATTGTGTAAGACTGTTGAATCACAGATCTGTACTTCTGAAACAACGCAACATATTTTAAGAATAAAGGAAAAGAAGGAGACAGCAGGAGTGGAAGAATGAAGGGGAGTTAGTGAGAGGATGAGACGGACCAGGAGAGATGATGGGTTCTGAAAAAAAATCTGAGGTTTCTAGAGGGGAGGTGGGTCGGGGGATTGGTTAGCCTGGTGGTGGGTATTAAAGAGGGCACATTCTCCATGGAGCACTGTGTGTTAGGAACAAACAATGAATCATGGGACACTACACCAAAACAAAGGATGTACTCCATGGTGATTAACAAAGCAATAAAAAACAAAGACTGTAATAAGAGATGAAGAAGGACACTATATCCTACTTAATGGGTCTATCCAACAAGAAGATCTCACAATTGTAAATATCTATGCCCCAAACATGGGAGCATCCAATTATATAAGGCAATTAAGAAGAAAAGCAAAGAAACACATTGACCACCATACAATCATAGTGGGGGACTTTAACACCCCCCCTGACTGAAATGGCCAGATCATCTAAGCAAAAGATCAACAAGGAAATAAAGACTTTAAATGACACACTGGACCAAATGGACTTCACAGACATATTCAGAACGTTCCATCCCAATGCAACGGAATACACATTCTTCTCTAGTGCCCATGGAACATTCTCCAGAATGGATCACATCCTAGGTCACAAATCAGGTCTCAACCGGGACCCAAAGATTGGGATCATTCCCTGCACATTTTCAGACCACAATGTTTTGAAACTAGAACTCAATCACAAGAGGAGAGTCGGAAAGAACTCAAATACATGGAGGCTAAAGAGCATCCTACGAAAGAATGAATGGGTCAACCAGGAAATTAAAGAAGAATTTAAAAAGTTCATGGAAACCAATGAAAATGAAAACTCAACTGTCCAAAATCTTTGGGATACAGCCAAGGCAGTCCTGCGAGGAAAGTATATAGCAATACAAGCCTTTCTCAAGAAACAAGAAAGGTCTCAAATACACACCCAACCCTACACCTAAAGGAGATGGAGAAAGAACGGCAAATAAAGCCTAAACCCAGCAGGAGAAGAGAAATCATGCAGTTCAGAGCAGAAATCAATGAAATAGAACCCAGAAGAACAGTAGAAGTGATCAACGGAACTAGGAGCTGGTACTTTGAAAGAATTCACAAGATTGATACACCCCTGTCCAGGCTGATCAAAAAGAAAAGAGAAATGACCCAAATCAACAAAATCATGAATGAAAGAGGAGAGATCACAAACAACACCAAAGAAATACAAACAATTATAAGAACGTAATCTGAGCAACCCTAGGGCAGCAAATTCCATAACCTGGAAGAAATGGGTGCATTCCTAGAGATGTGTCAACTAACAAAACTGACCCAGGAAGAAATAGAAAACATGAACAGTCCTATAACCACGAAGGCAATTGAAGTAGTCATCAAAAACCTCCCAAGAAACCAAAGCCCAGGGCCAGATGGTTTCCCAGGGGAATTCTATCAGACATTTAAAGAAGAATTAATACCTATTCTCCTGAAACTGTTCCAAACAATAGAAATGGAAGGAAAACTTCCAAACTCATTTATGAGGCCACCATTACCTTGATTCCAAAACCAGACAAAGATCCCATCAAAAAGGAGAATTAGAGACCAATATCCTTGATGAACATCGATGCAAAAATTCTCACCAAAATACTAGCCAAGAGGACCCAACAGTACATGAAAAGGAGTATTCACCATGACCAAGTGGGATTTATCCCTGGGCTGCAAGGCTGGTTCAACATCCGCAAATCAGTCAACGTGATCAAATACATTAACAAAAGAAAGAACGAGAATCATATGATCCTCTCAATAGATGCAGAAAAAGCATTGGACAAAGTACAGCACCCTTTCTGGATCAAAACTCTTCAGAGTATAGGGACAGCGGGTACATACCTCAATATCATAAAAGCCATCTACGAAAACGCTACAGCGAATATCATTCTCAATGGGGAAAAGCTGAGATCTTTTCCCCTAAAGTCAGCAACGCGGCAGGGATAGCCACTCTCACCACTGCTATTCAACATAGTATTAGAAGTCCTAGCCACAGCAATCAGACAACAAAAAGTAATCCAAGGCATCCAAATCGGCAGAGAGGAAGTCAAACTCTCACTCTTGGCAGATGATATGATACTTTATGTGGAAAACCCAAAAGACTCCACCCCAAAACTTCTAGAACTCACACAGCAATTCCGTAATGTAGCAGGCTATAAATCAATGCACAGGAATCAGTGGCATTCCTATACAACAACAACAAGACAGAAGAGAGACAAATCAAGGAGTCGATCCCATTCACAACTGCACCCAAAACCAGAAGAGACCTAGGAATATATTGAACCCAAGAGGCAAGGGATCTGTACTCAGAAAACTACAAAATACGCAGGAAAGAAATTGAAGAAGACACAAAGAAACGGAAAAACGTTCCATGCTCATGGATTGGGAGAACCAACATTGTGAAGAGGTCAATGCTACCTAGAGCAATCTACACATGCAATGCAATCCCCATCAAAATAGCATCCACTTTTTTCCACGAAATGGAACAAATAATCCTAAAATTTGAATGGAACCTGAAGAGACCCCGAGTAGCCAGAGGAATATTGAGAAAGAAAAGCAAAGCTGGCGGCATCACAATTCTGGACTTCCAGCTCTATGACAAAGCTGTCATCATCAAGACAGTATGGTACTGGCACAAAAACAGACACATGGATCCATGGAACAGAATCGAGAGCCCAGAAATGGACCCTCAACTCTATGGTCAACTTATCTTTGACAGAGCAGGAAGGAATGTCCAATGGCAAAAAGAGAGTCTCTTCAACAATTGGTGTTGGGAGAATTGGACAGCCCCATGCAGAAGAATGACACTGGACCATTTCCTGACACCACACACAGAAGTAGACGCCAAATGGTTGAAAGACCTCAATGTGAGACAGGAGTCCATCAAAATCCTAAAGGAGAACACAGGTAGCAAGCTCTTCGACCTCAGCCGCAGCAACTTCTTCCTAGAAACATCACCAAAGGCACGGGAAGCCAGGGCAAAAATGAACTATTGGGATTTCATCAAGATAAAAAGCTTTGGCACAGCAAAAGAAACAGTCCACAAAACCAAAAGACAACCGACAGAATGGGAGAAATTATTTGCAAATGACATATCAGATAAAGGGCTACTATCCAATATGTATAAAAACTTATCAAACTCAACACCCAAAGAACAAATAATCCAATCAAGAAATAGGCAGAAGACATGAACAGACATTTTTCCAAAGAAGACATCCAAATGGCCCACAGGCACATGAAAAAGTGCTCAACACGGCTCGGCATCAGGGAAATCCAAATCAAAACCTCAATGAGATACCACCTCACACCCGTCAGAATGGCTCAAATGAACAAGTCAGGGAACGACAGAGGTTGGCGGGGATGTGGAGAAAGGGGAACCCTCCTACGCTGGTGGTGGGAATGCAAGCTGGTGCAACCCCTCTGGAAAAGTGTATGGAGGTTCCTCAAACAGTTATAATTAGAGCTACCATTCGATCCAGCAATTGCACTCCTGGGTCTTTACCCCAAAGATACAAATGTAGGGACCCGAAGCGGTACGTGCACCCCATTGTTTATAACAGCAATGTCCACAATAGCCAAACGGTGGAAAGAGCCAAGATGTCCATCGACAGATGAATGGATAAAGAAGAGGTGGTATATATATACACAATGGACTATTACGCAGCCATCAAAAGGAATGAGGTGTTGCCATGGACAACGACGTGGATGGAACTGGAGGGTCCGACGATTAGTGAAATAAGTCAATCAGAGAAAGACATGTATCATATGACCTCACTGATATGAGGGATTCTTAATCTCAGGAACAGAGTGAGGCTTGCTGGAGTGGTCGGGGGGGGGATGGGGTGGCTGGGTGATAGACTTTGGGGAGGGTATGAGCTACGGTGAGCGCTGTGAATTGTGTAAGACTGTTGAATCACAGATCTGTACTTCTGAAACAAATAACGCAACATATTTTAAGAATAAAGGAAAACAAGGAGACAGCAGGAGAGGAAGAATGAAGGGGAGTTAGTGAGAGGGGGAGACGGACCAGGAGAGATGATGGATTCTGAAAAAAAATCCGAGGTTTCTAGAGGGGAGGTGGGTCGGTGGATTGGTTTGACTGGTGATGGTTATTAAAGAGGGCACATTCTGCATGGAGCACTGTGTGTTAGGAACAAACAATGAATCATGGGACAGTACACCAAAACAAATGATGTAGTACATGGTGATTAACAAAGCAATAAAAAACAAAGACTGTAATAAGAGATGAAGAAGGACACTATATCCTACTTAAAGGGTCTATCCAACAAGAAGATCTCACAATTGTAAATATCTATGCCCCGAACATGGGAGCATCCAATTATATAAGGCAATTAAGAAGAAAAGCAAAGAAACACATTGACCACCATACAATCATAGTGGGGGACTTTAACACCCCCCCTGACTGAAATGGCCAGATCATCTAAGCAAAAGATCAACAAGGAAATAAAGACTTTAAATGACACACTGGACCAAATGGACTTCACAGACATATTCAGAACGTTCCATCCCAATGCAACGGAATACACATTCTTCTCTAGTGCCCATGGAACATTCTCCAGAATGGATCACATCCTAGGTCACAAATCAGGTCTCAACCGGGACCCAAAGATTGGGATCATTCCCTGCACATTTTCAGACCACAATGCTTTGAAACTAGAACTCAATCACAAGAGGAAAGTGGGAAAGAACTCAAATACATGGAGGCTAAAGAGCATCCTACGAAAGAATGAATGGGTCAACCAGGAAATTAAAGAAGAATTTAAAAAGTTCATGGAAACCAATGAAAATGAAAACTCAACTGTCCAAAATCTTTGGGATACAGCCAAGGCAGTCCTGCGAGGAAAGTATATAGCAATACAAGCCTTTCTCAAGAAACAAGAAAGGTCTCAAATACACACCCAACCCTACACCTAAAGGAGCTGGAGAAAGAACGGCAAATAAAGCCTAAACCCAGCAGGAGAAGAGAAATCATGCAGTTCAGAGCAGAAATCATTGAAATAGAACCCAGAAGAACAGTAGAAGTGATCAACGGAACTAGGAGCTGGTACTTTGAAAGAATTCACAAGATTGATACACCCCTGTCCAGGCTGATCAAAAAGAAAAGAGAAATGACCCAAATCAACAAAATCATGAATGAAAGAGGAGAGATCACAAACAACACCAAAGAAATACAAACAATTATAAGAACGTAATCTGAGCAACCCTAGGGCAGCAAATTCCATAACCTGGAAGAAATGGGTGCATTCCTAGAGATGTGTCAACTAACAAAACTGACCCAGGAAGAAATAGAAAACAAGAACATTCCTATAACCACGAAGGCAATTGAAGTAGTCATCAAAAACCTCCCAAGAAACCAAAGCCCAGGGCCAGATGGTTTCCCAGGGGAATTCTATCAGACATTTAAAGAAGAATTAATACCTATTCTCCTGAAACTGGTCCAAACAATAGAAATGGAAGGAAAACTTCCAAACTCATTTATGAGGCCACCATTACCTTGATTCCAAAACCAGACAAAGATCCCATCAAAAAGGAGAATTAGAGACCAATATCCTTGATGAACATCGATGCAAAAATTCTCACCAAAACTCTAGCCAAGAGGACCCAACAGTACATGAAAAGGAGTCTTCACCATGACCAAGTGGGATTTATCCCTGGGCTGCAAGGCTGGTTCAACATCCGCAAATCAGTCAACGTGATCAAATACATTAACAAAAGAAAGAACGAGAATCATATGATCCTCTCAATAGATGCAGAAAAAGCATTGGACAAAGTACAGCACCCTTTCTGGATCAAAACTCTTCAGAGTATAGGGACAGCGGGTACATACCTCAATATCATAAAAGCCATCTACGAAAACCCTACAGCGAATATCATTCTCAATGGGGAAAAGCTGAGATCTTTTCCCCTAAGGTCAGGAACGCGGCAGGGATAGCCAATCTCACCACTGCTATTCAACATAGTATTAGAAGTCCTAGCCACAGCAATCAGACAACAAAAAGTAATCCAAGGCATCCAAATCGGCAGAGAGGAAGTCAAACTCTCACTCTTTGCAGATGATATGATACTTTATGTGGAAAACCCAAAAGACTCCACCCCAAAACTGCTAGAACTCACACAGCAATTCCGTCAAGTAGCAGGCTATAAAATCAATGCACAGGAATCAGTGGCATTCCTATACACCAACAACAAGACAGAAGAGAGACAAATCAAGGAGTCGATCCCATTCACAACTGCACCCAAAACCAGAAGAGACCTAGGAATATATTCATCCCAAGAGGCAAAGGATCTGTACCCAGAAAACTACAAAATACGCAGGAAAGAAATTGAAGAAGACACAAAGAAACGGAAAAACTTTCCATGCTCATGGATTGGGAGAACCAACATTGTGAAGAGGTCAATGCTACCTAGAGCAATCTACACATGCAATGCAATCCCCATCAAAATACCATCCACTTTTTTCCAGGAAATGGAACAAATACTCCTAAAATTTGAATGGAACCAGAAGAGACCCCGAATAGCCAGAGGAATATTGAGAAAGAAAAGCAAAGCTGGCGGCATCACAATTCTGGACTTCCAGCTCTATGACAAAGCTGTCATCATCAAGACAGTATGGTACTGGCACAAAAACAGACACATGGATCCATGGAACAGAATCGAGAGCCCAGAAATGGACCCTCAACTCTATGGTCAACTTATCTTTGACAGAGCAGGAAGGAATGTCCAATGGCAAAAAGAGAGTCTCTTCAACAATTGGTGTTGGGAGAATTGGACAGCCCCATGCAGAAGAATGACACTGGACCATTTCCTGACACCACACACAGAAGTAGACGCCAAATGGTTGAAAGACCTCAATGTGAGACAGGAGTCCATCAAAATCCTAAAGGAGAACACAGGTAGCAAGCTCTTCGACCTCAGCCGCAGCAACTTCTTCCTAGAAACATCACCAAAGGCACGGGAAGCCAGGGCAAAAATGAACTATTGGGATTTCATCAAGATAAAAAGCTTTGGCACAGCAAAAGAAACAGTCCACAAAACCAAAAGACAACCGACAGAATGGGAGAAATTATTTGCAAATGACATATCAGATAAAGGGCTACTATCCAATATGTATAAAAACTTATCAAACTCAACACCCAAAGAACAAATAATCCAATCAAGAAATAGGCAGAAGACATGAACAGACATTTTTCCAAAGAAGACATCCAAATGGCCCACAGGCACATGAAAAAGTGCTCAACACGGCTCGGCATCAGGGAAATCCAAATCAAAACCTCAATGAGATACCACCTCACACCCGTCAGAATGGCTCAAATGAACAAGTCAGGGAACGACAGAGGTTGGCGGGGATGTGGAGAAAGGGGAACCCTCCTACGCTGGTGGTGGGAATGCAAGCTGGTGCAACCCCTCTGGAAAAGTGTATGGAGGTTCCTCAAACAGTTATAATTAGAGCTACCATTCGATCCAGCAATTGCACTCCTGGGTCTTTACCCCAAAGATACAAATGTAGGGACCCGAAGCGGTACGTGCACCCCATTGTTTATAACAGCAATATCCACAATAGCCAAACGGTGGAAAGAGCCAAGATGTCCATCGACAGATGAATGGATAAAGAAGAGGTGGTATATATATACACAATGGACTATTACGCAGCCATCAAAAGGAATGAGGTGTTGCCATGGACAACGACGTGGATGGAACTGGAGGGTCCGACGATTAGTGAAATAAGTCAATCAGAGAAAGACATGTATCATATGACCTCACTGATATGAGGGATTCTTAATCTCAGGAACAGAGTGAGGCTTGCTGGAGTGGTCGGGGGGGGGATGGGGTGGCTGGGTGATAGACTTTGGGGAGGGTATGAGCTACGGTGAGCGCTGTGAATTGTGTAAGACTGTTGAATCACAGATCTGTACTTCTGAAACAAATAACGCAACATATTTTAAGAATAAAGGAAAACAAGGAGACAGCAGGAGAGGAAGAATGAAGGGGAGTTAGTGAGAGGGGGAGACGGACCAGGAGAGATGATGGATTCTGAAAAATAATCCGAGGTTTCTAGAGGGGAGGTGGGTCGGTGGATTGGTTTGACTGGTGATGGTTATTAAAGAGGGCACATTCTGCATGGAGCACTGTGTGTTAGGAACAAACAATGAATCATGGGACAGTACACCAAAACAAATGATGTAGTACATGGTGATTAACAAAGCAATAAAAAACAAAGACTGTAATAAGAGATGAAGAAGGACACTATATCCTACTTAAAGGGTCTATCCAACAAGAAGATCTCACAATTGTAAATATCTATGCCCCGAACATGGGAGCATCCAATTATATAAGGCAATTAAGAAGAAAAGCAAATAAACACATTGACCACCATACAATCATAGTGGGGGACTTTAACACCCCCCCTGACTGAAATGGCCAGATCATCTAAGCAAAAGATCAACAAGGAAATAAAGACTTTAAATGACACACTGGACCAAATGGACTTCACAGACATATTCAGAACGTTCCATCCCAATGCAACGGAATACACATTCTTCTCTAGTGCCCATGGAACATTCTCCAGAATGGATCACATCCTAGGTCACAAATCAGGTCTCAACCGGGACCCAAAGATTGGGATCATTCCCTGCACATTTTCAGACCACAATGCTTTGAAACTAGAACTCAATCACAAGAGGAAAGTGGGAAAGAACTTAAATACATGGAGGCTAAAGAGCATCCTACGAAAGAATGAATGGGTCAACCAGGAAATTAAAGAAGAATTTAAAAAGTTCATGGAAACCAATGAAAATGAAAACTCAACTGTCCAAAATCTTTGGGATACAGCCAAGGCAGTCCTGCGAGGAAAGTATATAGCAATACAAGCCTTTCTCAAGAAACAAGAAAGGTCTCAAATACACACCCAACCCTACACCTAAAGGAGCTGGAGAAAGAACGGCAAATAAAGCCTAAACCCAGCAGGAGAAGAGAAATCATGCAGTTCAGAGCAGAAATCATTGAAATAGAACCCAGAAGAACAGTAGAAGTGATCAACGGAACTAGGAGCTGGTACTTTGAAAGAATTCACAAGATTGATACACCCCTGTCCAGGCTGATCAAAAAGAAAAGAGAAATGACCCAAATCAACAAAATCATGAATGAAAGAGGAGAGATCACAAACAACACCAAAGAAATACAAACAATTATAAGAACGTAATCTGAGCAACCCTAGGGCAGCAAATTCCATAACCTGGAAGAAATGGGTGCATTCCTAGAGATGTGTCAACTAACAAAACTGACCCAGGAAGAAATAGAAAACAAGAACATTCCTATAACCACGAAGGCAATTGAAGTAGTCATCAAAAACCTCCCAAGAAACCAAAGCCCAGGGCCAGATGGTTTCCCAGGGGAATTCTATCAGACATTTAAAGAAGAATTAATACCTATTCTCCTGAAACTGGTCCAAACAATAGAAATGGAAGGAAAACTTCCAAACTCATTTATGAGGCCACCATTACCTTGATTCCAAAACCAGACAAAGATCCCATCAAAAAGGAGAATTAGAGACCAATATCCTTGATGAACATCGATGCAAAAATTCTCACCAAAACTCTAGCCAAGAGGACCCAACAGTACATGAAAAGGAGTCTTCACCATGACCAAGTGGGATTTATCCCTGGGCTGCAAGGCTGGTTCAACATCCGCAAATCAGTCAACGTGATCAAATACATTAACAAAAGAAAGAACGAGAATCATATGATCCTCTCAATAGATGCAGAAAAAGCATTGGACAAAGTACAGCACCCTTTCTGGATCAAAACTCTTCAGAGTATAGGGACAGCGGGTACATACCTCAATATCATAAAAGCCATCTACGAAAACCCTACAGCGAATATCATTCTCAATGGGGAAAAGCTGAGATCTTTTCCCCTAAGGTCAGGAACGCGGCAGGGATAGCCAATCTCACCACTGCTATTCAACATAGTATTAGAAGTCCTAGCCACAGCAATCAGACAACAAAAAGTAATCCAAGGCATCCAAATCGGCAGAGAGGAAGTCAAACTCTCACTCTTTGCAGATGATATGATACTTTATGTGGAAAACCCAAAAGACTCCACCCCAAAACTGCTAGAACTCACACAGCAATTCCGTCAAGTAGCAGGCTATAAAATCAATGCACAGGAATCAGTGGCATTCCTATACACCAACAACAAGACAGAAGAGAGACAAATCAAGGAGTCGATCCCATTCACAACTGCACCCAAAACCAGAAGAGACCTAGGAATATATTCATCCCAAGAGGCAAAGGATCTGTACCCAGAAAACTACAAAATACGCAGGAAAGAAATTGAAGAAGACACAAAGAAACGGAAAAACTTTCCATGCTCATGGATTGGGAGAACCAACATTGTGAAGAGGTCAATGCTACCTAGAGCAATCTACACATGCAATGCAATCCCCATCAAAATACCATCCACTTTTTTCCAGGAAATGGAACAAATACTCCTAAAATTTGAATGGAACCAGAAGAGACCCCGAATAGCCAGAGGAATATTGAGAAAGAAAAGCAAAGCTGGCGGCATCACAATTCTGGACTTCCAGCTCTATGACAAAGCTGTCATCATCAAGACAGTATGGTACTGGCACAAAAACAGACACATGGATCCATGGAACAGAATCGAGAGCCCAGAAATGGACCCTCAACTCTATGGTCAACTTATCTTTGACAGAGCAGGAAGGAATGTCCAATGGCAAAAAGAGAGTCTCTTCAACAACTGGTGTTGGGAGAATTGGACAGCCCCATGCAGAAGAATGACACTGGACCATTTCCTGACACCACACACAGAAGTAGACGCCAAATGGTTGAAAGACCTCAATGTGAGACAGGAGTCCATCAAAATCCTAAAGGAGAACACAGGTAGCAAGCTCTTCGACCTCAGCCGCAGCAACTTCTTCCTAGAAACATCACCAAAGGCACGGGAAGCCAGGGCAAAAATGAACTATTGGGATTTCATCAAGATAAAAAGCTTTGGCACAGCAAAAGAAACAGTCCACAAAACCAAAAGACAACCGACAGAATGGGAGAAATTATTTGCAAATGACCTATCAGATAAAGGGCTACTATCCAATATGTATAAAAACTTATCAAACTCAACACCCAAAGAACAAATAATCCAATCAAGAAATAGGCAGAAGACATGAACAGACATTTTTCCAAAGAAGACATCCAAATGGCCCACAGGCACATGAAAAAGTGCTCAACACGGCTCGGCATCAGGGAAATCCAAATCAAAACCTCAATGAGATACCACCTCACACCCGTCAGAATGGCTCAAATGAACAAGTCAGGGAACGACAGAGGTTGGCGGGGATGTGGAGAAAGGGGAACCCTCCTACACTGGTGGTGGGAATGCAAGCTGGTGCAACCCCTCTGGAAAAGTGTATGGAGGTTCCTCAAACAGTTATAATTAGAGCTACCATTCGATCCAGCAATTGCACTCCTGGGTATTTACCCCAAAGATACAAATGTAGGGACCCGAAGCGGTACGTGCACCCCATTGTTTATAGCAGCAATATCCACAATAGCCAAACGGTGGAAAGAGCCAAGATGTCCATCGACAGATGAATGGATAAAGAAGAGGTGGTATATATATACACAATGGACTATTACGCAGCCATCAAAAGGAATGAGGTGTTGCCATGGACAACGACGTGGATGGAACTGGAGGGTCCGACGATTAGTGAAATAAGTCAATCAGAGAAAGACATGTATCATATGACCTCACTGATATGAGGGATTCTTAATCTCAGGAACAGAGTGAGGCTTGCTGGAGTGGTCGGGGGGGGGATGGGGTGGCTGGGTGATAGACTTTGGGGAGGGTATGAGCTACGGTGAGCGCTGTGAATTGTGTAAGACTGTTGAATCACAGATCTGTACTTCTGAAACAAATAACGCAACATATTTTAAGAATAAAGGAAAACAAGGAGACAGCAGGAGAGGAAGAATGAAGGGGAGTTAGTGAGAGGGGGAGACGGACCAGGAGAGATGATGGATTCTGAAAAATAATCCGAGGTTTCTAGAGGGGAGGTGGGTCGGTGGATTGGTTTGACTGGTGATGGTTATTAAAGAGGGCACATTCTGCATGGAGCACTGTGTGTTAGGAACAAACAATGAATCATGGGACAGTACACCAAAACAAATGATGTAGTACATGGTGATTAACAAAGCAATAAAAAACAAAGACTGTAATAAGAGATGAAGAAGGACACTATATCCTACTTAAAGGGTCTATCCAACAAGAAGATCTCACAATTGTAAATATCTATGCCCCGAACATGGGAGCATCCAATTATATAAGGCAATTAAGAAGAAAAGCAAAGAAACACATTGACCACCATACAATCATAGTGGGGGACTTTAACACCCCCCTGACTGAAATGGCCAGATCATCTAAGCAAAAGATCAACAAGGAAAGAAAGACTTTAAATGACACACTGGACCAAATGGACTTCACAGACATATTCAGAACGTTCCATCCTAATGCAACGGAATACACATTCTTCTCTAGGGCCCATGGAACATTCTCCAGAATGGATCACATCCTAGGTCACAAATCAGGTCTCAACCGGTACCCAAAGATTGGGATCATTCCCTGCACATTTTCAGACCACAATGCTTTGAAACTAGAACTCAATCACAAGAGGAAAGTGGGATAGAACTCAAATACATGGAGGCTAAAGAGCATCCTACGAAAGAATGAATGGGTCAACCAGGAAATTAAAGAAGAATTTAAAAAGTTCATGGAAACCAATGAAAATGAAAACTCAACTGTCCAAAATCTTTGGGATACAGCCAAGGCAGTCCTGCGAGGAAAGTATATAGCAATACAAGCCTTTCTCAAGAAACAAGAAAGGTCTCAAATACACACCCAACCCTACACCTAAAGGAGCTGGAGAAAGAACGGCAAATAAAGCCTAAACCCAGCAGGAGAAGAGAAATCATGCAGTTCAGAGCAGAAATCAATGAAATAGAACCCAGAAGAACAGTAGAAGTGATCAACGGAACTAGGAGCTGGTACTTTGAAAGAATTCACAAGATTGATACACCCCTGTCCAGGCTGATCAAAAAGAAAAGAGAAATGACCCAAATCAACAAAATCATGAATGAAAGAGGAGAGATCACAAACAACACCAAAGAAATACAAACAATTATAAGAACGTAATCTGAGCAACCCTAGGGCAGCAAATTCCATAACCTGGAAGAAATGGGTGCATTCCTAGAGATGTGTCAACTAACAAAACTGACCCAGGAAGAAATAGAAAACATGAACAGTCCTATAACCACGAAGGCAATTGAAGTAGTCATCAAAAACCTCCCAAGAAACCAAAGCCCAGGGCCAGATGGTTTCCCAGGGGAATTCTATCAGACATTTAAGGAAGAATTAATACCTATTCTCCTGAAACTGTTCCACACAATAGAAATGGAAGGAAAACTTCCAAACTCATTTATGAGGCCACCATTACCTTGATTCCAAAACCAGACAAAGATCCCATCAAAAAGGAGAATTAGAGACCAATATCCTTGATGAACATCGATGCAAAAATTCTCACCAAAATACTAGCCAAGAGGACCCAACAGTACATGAAAAGGAGTATTCACCATGACCAAGTGGGATTTATCCCTGGGCTGCAAGGCTGGTTCAACATCCGCAAATCAGTCAACGTGATCAAATACATTAACAAAAGAAAGAACGAGAATCATATGATCCTCTCAATAGATGCAGAAAAAGCATTGGACAAAGTACAGCACCCTTTCTGGATCAAAACTCTTCAGAGTATAGGGACAGCGGGTACATACCTCAATATCATAAGAGCCATCTACGAAAACCCTACAGCGAATATCATTCTCAATGGGGAAAAGCTGAGATCTTTTCCCCTAAGGTCAGGAACGCGGCAGGGATAGCCAATCTCACCACTGCTATTCAACATAGTATTAGAAGTCCTAGCCACAGCAATCAGACAACAAAAAGTAATCCAAGGCATCCAAATCGGCAGAGAGGAAGTCAAACTCTCACTCTTTGCAGATGATATGATACTTTATGTGGAAAACCCAAAAGACTCCACCCCAAAACTGCTAGAACTCACACAGCAATTCCGTCAAGTAGCAGGCTATAAAATCAATGCACAGGAATCAGTGGCATTCCTATACACCAACAACAAGACAGAAGAGAGACAAATCAAGGAGTCGATCCCATTCACAACTGCACCCAAAACCAGAAGAGACCTAGGAATATATTCATCCCAAGAGGCAAAGGATCTGTACTCAGAAAACTACAAAATACGCAGGAAAGAAATTGAAGAAGACACAAAGAAACGGAAAAACGTTCCATGCTCATGGATTGGGAGAACCAACATTGTGAAGAGGTCAATGCTACCTAGAGCAATCTACACATGCAATGCAATCCCCATCAAAATACCATCCACTTTTTTCCAGGAAATGGAACAAATACTCCTAAAATTTGAATGGAACCAGAAGAGACCCCGAATAGCCAGAGGAATATTGAGAAAGAAAAGCAAAGCTGGCGGCATCACAATTCTGGACTTCCAGCTCTATGACAAAGCTGTCATCAACAAGACAGTATGGTACTGACACAAAAACAGACACATGGATCCATGGAACAGAATCGAGAGCCCAGAAATGGACCCTCAACTCTATGGTCAACTTATCTTTGACAGAGCAGGAAGGAATGTCCAATGGCAAAAAGAGAGTCTCTTCAACAACTGGTGTTGGGAGAATTGGACAGCCCCATGCAGAAGAATGACACTGGACCATTTCCTGACACCACACACAAAAGTAGACGCCAAATGGTTGAAAGACCTCAATGTGAGACAGGAGTCCATCAAAATCCTAAAGGAGAACACAGGTAGCAAGCACTTCGACCTCAGCCGCAGCAACTTCTTCCTAGAAACATCACCAAAGGCACGGGAAGCCAGGGCAAAAATGAACTATTGGGATTTCATCAAGATAAAAAGCTTTGGCACAGCAAAAGAAACAGTCCACAAAACCAAAAGACAACCGACTGAATGGGAGAAATTATTTGCAAATGACCTATCAGATAAAGGGCTACTACCCAATATGTATAAAAACTTATCAAACTCAACACCCAAAGAACAAATAATCCAATCAAGAAATAGGCAGAAGACATGAACAGACATTTTTCCAAAGAAGACATCCAAATGGCCCACAGGCACATGAAAAAGTGCTCAACACGGCTTGGCATCAGAGAAATCCAAATGAAAACCTCAATGAGATACCACCTCACACCCGTCAGAATGGCTCAAATGAACAAGTCAGGGAACGACAGAGTTTGGCGGGGATGTGGAGATAGGGGAACCCGCCGACACTGGTGGTGGGAATGCAAGCTGCTGCAACCCCTCTGGAAAACAGTATGGAGGTTCCTCACACAGTTGAAATTAGAGCTACCATTCGATCCAACATTTGCACTCCTGGGTATTTACCCCAAAGATACAAATGTAGGGACCCGAAGCGGTACGTGCACCCCATTGTTTATAGCAGCAATGTCCACAATAGCCAAACTGTGGAAACAGCCAAGATGTCCATCGACAGATGAATGGATAAAGAAGAGGTGATATATATATACACAATGGACTATTACGCAGCCATCAAAAGCAATGAGATGTTGCCATGGACAACGACGTGGATGGAACTGGAGGGTCCGACGATTAGTGAAATAAGTCAATCAGAGAAAGACATGTATCATATGACCCCACTGATATGAGGGATTCTTAATCTCAGGAACAGAGTGAGGCTTGCTGGAGTGGTCGGGGGTGGGAGGGATGGGGTGGCTGGGTGATAGACATTGGGGAGGGTATGAGCTACGGTGAGCGCTGTGAATTTTGTAAGACTGTTGAATCACAGATCTGTACTTCTGAAACAACGCAACATATTTTAAGAATAAAGGAAAAGAAGGAGACAGCAGGAGTGGAAGAATGAATGGGAGTTAGTGAGAGGATGAGACGGACCAGGAGAGATGATGGGTTCTGAAAAAAAATCTGAGGTTTCTAGAGGGGAGGTGGGTCGGGGGATTGGTTAGCGTGGTGGTGGGTATTAAAGAGGGCACATTCTCCATGGATCACTGTGTGTTAGGAACAAACAATGAATCATGGGACACTACACCAAAACAAATGATGTACTCCATGGTGATTAACAAAGCAATAAAAAACAAAGACTGTAATAAGAGATGAAGAAGGACACTATATCCTACTTAGTGGGTCTATCCAACAAGAAGATCTCACAATTGTAAATATCTATGCCCCGAACATGGGAGCATCCAATTATATAAGGCAATTAAGAAGAAAAGCAAAGAAACACATTGACCACCATACAATCATAGTGGGGGACTTTAACACCCCCCTGACTGAAATGGCCAGATCATCTAAGCAAAAGATCAACAAGGAAATAAAGACTTTAAATGACACACTGGACCAAATGGACTTCACAGACATATTCAGAACGTCCCATCCCAATGCAACGGAATACACATTCTTCTCTAGTGCCCATGGAACATTCTCCAGAATGGATCACATCCTAGGTCACAAATCAGGTCTCAACCGGTACCCAAAGATTGGGATCATTCCCTGCACATTTTCAGACCACAATGTTTTGAAACTAGAACTCAATCACAAGAGGAGAGTCGGAAAGAACTCAAATACATGGAGGCTAAAGAGCATCCTACGAAAGAATGAATGGGTCAACCAGGAAATTAAAGAAGAATTTAAAAAGTTCATGGAAACCAATGAAAATGAAAACTCAACTGTCCAAAATCTTTGGGATACAGCCAAGGCAGTCCTGCGAGGAAAGTATATAGCAATACAAGCCTTTCTCAAGAAACAAGAAAGGTCTCAAATACACACCCAACCCTACACCTAAAGGAGCTGGAGAAAGAACGGCAAATAAAGCCTAAACCCAGCAGGAGAAGAGAAATCATGCAGTTCAGAGCAGAAATCAATGAAATAGAACCCAGAAGAACAGTAGAAGTGATCAACGGAACTAGGAGCTGGTACTTTGAAAGAATTCACAAGATTGATACACCCCTGTCCAGGCTGATCAAAAAGAAAAGAGAAATGACCCAAATCAACAAAATCATGAATGAAAGAGGAGAGATCACAAACAACACCAAAGAAATACAAACAATTATAAGAACGTAATCTGAGCAACCCTAGGGCAGCAAATTCCATAACCTGGAAGAAATGGGTGCATTCCTAGAGATGTGTCAACTAACAAAACTGACCCAGGAAGAAATAGAAAACATGAACAGTCCTATAACCACGAAGGCAATTGAAGTAGTCATCAAAAACCTCCCAAGAAACCAAAGCCCAGGGCCAGATGGTTTCCCAGGGGAATTCTATCAGACATTTAAAGAAGAATTAATACCTATTCTCCTGAAACTGTTCCAAACAATAGAAATGGAAGGAAAACTTCCAAACTCATTTATGAGGCCACCATTACCTTGATTCCAAAACCAGACAAAGATCCCATCAAAAAGGAGAATTAGAGACCAATATCCTTGATGAACATCGATGCAAAAATTCTCACCAAAATACTAGCCAAGAGGACCCAACAGTACATGAAAAGGAGTATTCACCATGACCAAGTGGGATTTATCCCTGGGCTGCAAGGCTGGTTCAACATCCGCAAATCAGTCAACGTGATCAAATACATTAACAAAAGAAAGAACGAGCATCATATGATCCTCTCAATAGATGCAGAAAAAGCATTGGACAAAGTACAGCACCCTTTCTGGATCAAAACTCTTCAGAGTATAGGGACAGCGGGTACATACCTCAATATCATAAGAGCCATCTACGAAAACCCTACAGCGAATATCATTCTCAATGGGGAAAAGCTGAGATCTTTTCCCCTAAGGTCAGGAACGCGGCAGGGATAGCCATTCTCACCACTGCTATTCAACATAGTATTAGAAGTCCTAGCCACAGCAATCAGACAACAAAAAGAAATCAAAAGCATCCAAATCGGCAGAGAGGAAGTCAAACTCTCACTCTTTGCAGATGATATGATACTTTATGTGGAAAACCCAAAACACTCCACCCCAAAACTGCTAGAACTCACACAGCAATTCCGTCAAGTAGCAGGCTATAAAATCAATGCACAGGAATCAGTGGCATTCCTATACACCAACAACAAGACAGAAGAGAGACAAATCAAGGAGTCGATCCCATTCACAACTGCACCCAAAACCAGAAGAGACCTAGGAATATATTCATCCCAAGAGGCAAAGGATCTGTACTCAGAAAACTACAAAATACGCAGGAAAGAAATTGAAGAAGACACAAAGAAACGGAAAAACGTTCCATGCTCATGGATTGGGAGAACCAACATTGTGAAGAGGTCAATGCTACCTAGAGCAATCTACACATGCAATGCAATCCCCATCAAAATACCATCCACTTTTTTCCAGGAAATGGAACAAATACTCCTAAAATTTGAATGGAACCAGAAGAGACCCCGAATAGCCAGAGGAATATTGAGAAAGAAAAGCAAAGCTGGCGGCATCACAATTCTGGACTTCCAGCTCTATGACAAAGCTGTCATCAACAAGACAGTATGGTACTGGCACAAAAACAGACACATGGATCCATGGAACAGAATCGAGAGCCCAGAAATGGACCCTCAACTCTATGGTCAACTTATCTTTGACAGAGTAGGAAGGAATGTCCAATGGCAAAAAGAGAGTCTCTTCAACAACTGGTGTTGGGAGAATTGGACAGCCCCATGCAGAAGAATGACAGTGGACCGTTTCCTGACACCACACACAAAAGTAGACTCCAAATGGTTGAAAGACCTCAATGTGAGACAGGAGTCCATCAAAATCCTAAAGGAGAACACAGGTAGCAAGCACTTCGACCTCAGCCGCAGCAACTTCTTCCTAGAAACATCACCAAAGGCACGGGAAGCCAGGGCAAAAATGAACTATTGGGATTTCATCAAGATAAAAAGCTTTGGCACAGCAAAAGAAACAGTCCACAAAACCAAAAGACAACCGACAGAATGGGAGAAATTATTTGCAAATGACCTATCAGATAAAGGGCTACTACCCAATATGTATAAAAACTTATCAAACTCAACACCCAAAGAACAAATAATCCAATCAAGAAATAGGCAGAAGACATGAACAGACATTTTTCCAAAGAAGACATCCAAATGGCCCACAGGCACATGAAAAAGTGCTCAACACGGCTTGGCATCAGAGAAATCCAAATGAAAACCTCAATGAGATACCACCTCACACCCGTCAGAATGGCTCAAATGAACAAGTCAGGGAACGACAGAGTTTGGCGGGGATGTGGAGATAGGGGAACCCGCCGACACTGGTGGTGGGAATGCAAGCTGCTGCAACCCCTCTGGAAAACAGTATGGAGGTTCCTCACACAGTTGAAATTAGAGCTACCATTCGATCCAACATTTGCACTCCTGGGTATTTACCCCAAAGATACAAATGTAGGGACCCGAAGCGGTACGTGCACCCCATTGTTTATAGCAGCAATGTCCACAATAGCCAAACTGTGGAAACAGCCAAGATGTCCATCGACAGATGAATGGATAAAGAAGAGGTGATATATATATACACAATGGACTATTACGCAGCCATCAAAAGCAATGAGATGTTGCCATGGACAACGACGTGGATGGAACTGGAGGGTCCGACGATTAGTGAAATAAGTCAATCAGAGAAAGACATGTATCATATGACCCCACTGATATGAGGGATTCTTAATCTCAGGAACAGAGTGAGGCTTGCTGGAGTGGTCGGGGGTGGGAGGGATGGGGTGGCTGGGTGATAGACATTGGGGAGGGTATGAGCTACGGTGAGCGCTGTGAATTGTGTAAGATTGTTGAATCACAGATCTGTACTTCTAAAACAACGCAACATATTTTAAGAATAAAGGAAAAGAAGGAGACAGCAGGAGTGGAAGAATGAAGGGGAGTTAGTGAGAGGATGAGACGGACCAGGAGAGATGATGGGTTCTGAAAAAAAATCTGAGGTTTCTAGAGGGGAGGTGGGTCAGGGGATTGGTTAGCCTGGTGGTGGGTATTAAAGAGGGCACATTCTCAATGGAGCACTGTGTGTTAGGAAAAAACAATGAATCATGGGACACTACACCAAAACAAATGATGTACTCCATGGTGATTAACAAAGCAATAAAAAACAAAGACTGTAATAAGAGATGAAGAAGGACACTATATCCTACTTAAAGGGTCTATCCAACAAGAAGATCTCACAATTGTAAATATCTATGCCCCGAACATGGGAGCATCCAATTATATAAGGCAATTAAGAAGAAAAGCAAAGAAACACATTGACCACCATACAATCATAGTGGGGGACTTTAACACCCCCCCTGACTGAAATGGCCAGATCATCTAAGCAAAAGATCAACAAGGAAATAAAGACTTTAAATGACACACTGGACCAAATGGACTTCACAGACATATTCAGAACGTTCCATCCCAATGCAACGGAATACACATTCTTCTCTAGTGCCCATGGAACATTCTCCAGAATGGATCACATCCTAGGTCACAAATCAGGCCTCAACCGGTACCCAAAGATTGGGATCATTCCCTGCACATTTTCAGACCACAATGTTTTGAAACTAGAACTCAATCACAAGAGGAGAGTCGGAAAGAACTCAAATACATGGAGGCTAAAGAGCATCCTACGAAAGAATGAATGGGTCAACCAGGAAATTAAAGAAGAATTTAAAAAGTTCATGGAAACCAATGAAAATGAAAACTCAACTGTCCAAAATCTTTGGGATACAGCCAAGGCAGTCCTGCGAGGAAAGTATATAGCAATACAAGCCTTTCTCAAGAAACAAGAAAGGTCTCAAATACACACCCAACCCTACACCTAAAGGAGCTGGAGAAAGAACGGCAAATAAAGCCTAAACCCAGCAGGAGAAGAGAAATCATGCAGTTCAGAGCAGAAATCAATGAAATAGAACCCAGAAGAACAGTAGAAGTGATCAACGGAACTAGGAGCTGGTACTTTGAAAGAATTCACAAGATTGATACACCCCTGTCCAGGCTGATCAAAAAGAAAAGAGAAATGACCCAAATCAACAAAATCATGAATGAAAGAGGAGAGATCACAAACAACACCAAAGAAATACAAACAATTATAAGAACGTAATCTGAGCAACCCTAGGGCAGCAAATTCCATAACCTGGAAGAAATGGGTGCATTCCTAGAGATGTGTCAACTAACAAAACTGACCCAGGAAGAAATAGAAAACATGAACAGTCCTATAACCACGAAGGCAATTGAAGTAGTCATCAAAAACCTCCCAAGAAACCAAAGCCCAGGGCCAGATGGTTTCCCAGGGGAATTCTATCAGACATTTAAAGAAGAATTAATACCTATTCTCCTGAAACTGTTCCAAACAATAGAAATGGAAGGAAAACTTCCAAACTCATTTATGAGGCCACCATTACCTTGATTCCAAAACCAGACAAAGATCCCATCAAAAAGGAGAATTAGAGACCAATATCCTTGATGAACATCGATGCAAAAATTCTCACCAAAATACTAGCCAAGAGGACCCAACAGTACATGAAAAGGAGTATTCACCATGACCAAGTGGGATTTATCCCTGGGCTGCAAGGCTGGTTCAACATCCGCAAATCAGTCAACGTGATCAAATACATTAACAAAAGAAAGAACGAGAATCATAGGATCCTCTCAATAGATGCAGAAAAAGCATTGGACAAAGTACAGCACCCTTTCTGGATCAAAACTCTTCAGAGTATAGGGACAGCGGGTACATACCTCAATATCATAAAAGCCATCTACGAAAACCCTACAGCGAATATCATTCTCAATGGTGAAAAGCTGAGATCTTTTCCCCTAAGGTCAGGAACGCGGCAGGGATAGCCATTCTCACCACTGCTATTCAACATAGTATTAGAAGTCCTAGCCACAGCAATCAGACAACAAAATGTAATCCAAGGCATCCAAATCGGCAGAGAGGAAGTCAAACTCTCACTCTTTGCAGATGATATGATACTTTATGTGGAAAACCCAAAAGACTCCACCCCAAAACTGCTAGAACTCACACAGCAATTCCGTCAAGTAGCAGGCTATAAAATCAATGCACAGGAATCAGTGGCATTCCTATACACCAACAACAAGACAGAAGAGAGACAAATCAAGGAGTCGATCCCATTCACAACTGCACCCAAAACCAGAAGAGACCTAGGAATATATTCATCCCAAGAGGCAAAGGATCTGTACTCAGAAAACTACAAAATACGCAGGAAAGAAATTGAAGAAGACACAAAGAAACGGAAAAACGTTCCATGCTCATGGATTGGGAGAACCAACATTGTGAAGAGGTCAATGCTACCTAGAGCAATCTACACATGCAATGCAATCCCCATCAAAATACCATCCACTTTTTTCCAGGAAATGGAACAAATACTCCTAAAATTTGAATGGAACCAGAAGAGACCCCGAATAGCCAGAGGAATATTGAGAAAGAAAAGCAAAGCTGGCGGCATCACAATTCTGGACTTCCAGCTCTATGACAAAGCTGTCATCAACAAGACAGTATGGTACTGGCACAAAAACAGACACATGGATCCATGGAACAGAATCGAGAGCCCAGAAATGGACCCTCAACTCTATGGTCAACTTATCTTTGACAGAGCAGGAAGGAATGTCCAATGGCAAAAAGAGAGTCTCTTCAACAACTGGTGTTGGGAGAATTGGACAGCCCCATGCAGAAGAATGACAGTGGACCATTTCCTGACACCACACACAAAAGTAGACTCCAAATGGTTGAAAGACCTCAATGTGAGACAGGAGTCCATCAAAATCCTAAAGGAGAACACAGGTAGCAAGCTCTTCGACCTCAGCCGCAGCAACTTCTTCCTAGAAACATCACCAAAGGCACGGGAAGCCAGGGCAAAAATGAACTATTGGGATTTCATCAAGATAAAAAGCTTTGGCACAGCAAAAGAAACAGTCCACAAAACCAAAAGACAACCGACAGAATGGGAGAAATTATTTGCAAATGACCTATCAGATAAAGGGCTACTACCCAATATGTATAAAAACTTATCAAACTCAACACCCAAAGAACAAATAATCCAATCAAGAAATAGGCAGAAGACATGAACAGAGATTTTTCCAAAGAAGACATCCAAATGGCCCACAGGCACATGAAAAAGTGCTCAACACGGCTTGGCATCAGAGAAATCCAAATGAAAACCTCAATGAGATACCACCTCACACCCGTCAGAATGGCTCAAATGAACAAGTCAGGGAACGACAGAGTTTGGCGGGGATGTGGAGATAGGGGAACCCGCCGACACTGGTGGTGGGAATGCAAGCTGCTGCAACCCCTCTGGAAAACAGTATGGAGGTTCCTCACACAGTTGAAATTAGAGCTACCCTTCGATCCAACATTTGCACTCCTGGGTATTTACCCCAAAGATACAAATGTAGGGACCCGAAGCGGTACGTGCACCCCATTGTTTATAGCAGCAATGTCCACAATAGCCAAACTGTGGAAACAGCCAAGATGTCCATCGACAGATGAATGGATAAAGAAGAGGTGGTATATATATACACAATGGACTATTACGCAGCCATCAAAAGGAATGAGATGTTGCCATGGACAACGACGTGGATGGAACTGGAGGGTCCGACGATTAGTGAAATAAGTCAATGAGAGAAAGACATGTATCATATGACCCCACTGATATGAGGGATTCTTAATCTCAGGAACAGAGTGAGGCTTGCTGGAGTGGTCGGGGGTGGGAGGGATGGGGTGGCTGGGTGATAGACATTGGGGAGGGTATGAGCTACGGTGAGCGCTGTGAATTGTGTAAGACTGTTGAATCACAGATCTGTACTTCTGAAACAACGCAACATATTTTAAGAATAAAGGAAAAGAAGGAGACAGCAGGAGTGGAAGAATGAAGGGGAGTTAGTGAGAGGATGAGACGGACCAGGAGAGATGATGGGTTCTGAAAAAAAATCTGAGGTTTCTAGAGGGGAGGTGGGTCGGGGGATTGTTTAGCCTGGTGGTGGGTATTAAAGAGGGCACATTCTCCATGGAACACTGTGTGTTAGGAACAAACAATGAATCATGGGACACTACACCAAAACAAATGATGTACTCCATGGTGATTAACAAAGCAATAAAAAACAAAGACTGTAATAAGAGATGAAGAAGGACACTATATCCTACTTAAAGGGTCTATCCAACAAGAAGATCTCACAATTGTAAATATCTATGCCCCGAACATGGGAGCATCCAATTATATAAGGCAATTAAGAAGAAAAGCAAAGAAACACATTGACCACCATACAATCATAGTGGGGGCTTTAACACTCCCCCTGACTGAAATGGCCAGATCATCTAAGCAAAAGATCAACAAGGAAATAAAGACTTTAAATGACACACTGGACCAAATGGACTTCACAGACATATTCAGAACGTTCCATCCCAATGCAACGGAATACACATTCTTCTCTAGTGCCCATGGAACATTCTCCAGAATGGATCACATCCTAGGTCACAAATCAGGTCTCAACCGGTACCCAAAGATTGGGATCATTCCCTGCACATTTTCAGACCACAATGTTTTGAAACTAGAACTCAATCACAAGAGGAGAGTCGGAAAGACCTCAAATACATGGAGGCTAAAGAGCATCCTACGAAAGAATGAATGGGTCAACCAGGAAATTAATGAAGAATTTAAAAAGTTCATGGAAACCAATGAAAATGAAAACTCAACTGTCCAAAATCTTTGGGATACAGCCAAGGCAGTCCTGCGAGGAAAGTATATAGCAATACAAGCCTTTCTCAAGAAACAAGAAAGGTCTCAAATACACACCCAACCCTACACCTAAAGGAGCTGGAGAAAGAACGGCAAATAAAGCCTAAACCCAGCAGGAGAAGAGAAATCATGCAGTTCAGAGCAGAAATCAATGAAATAGAACCCAGAAGAACAGTAGAAGTGATCAACGGAAGTAGGAGCTGGTACTTTGAAAGAATTCACAAGATTGATACACCCCTGTCCAGGCTGATCAAAAAGAAAAGAGAAATGACCCAAATCAACAAAATCATGAATGAAAGAGGAGAGATCACAAACAACACCAAAGAAATACAAACAATTATAAGAACGTAATCTGAGCAACCCTAGGGCAGCAAATTCCATAACCTGGAAGAAATGGGTGCATTCCTAGAGATGTGTCAACTAACAAAACTGACCCAGGAAGAAATAGAAAACATGAACAGTCCTATAACCACGAAGGCAATTGAAGTAGTCATCAAAAACCTCCCAAGAAACCAAAGCCCAGGGCCAGATGGTTTCCCAGGGGAATTCTATCAGACATTTAAAGAAGAATTAATACCTATTCTCCTGAAACTGTTCCAAACAATAGAAATGGGAGGAAAACTTCCAAACTCATTTATGAGGCCACCATTACCTTGATTCCAAAACCAGACAAAGATCCCATCAAAAAGGAGAATTAGAGACCAATATCCTTGATTCCAAAACCAGACAAAGATCCCATCAAAAAGGAGAATTAGAGACCAATATCCTTGATGAACATCGATGCAAAAATTCTCACCAAAATACTAGCCAAGAGGACCCAACAGTACATGAAAAGGAGTATTCACCATGACCAAGTGGGATTTATCCCTGGGCTGCAAGGCTGGTTCAACATCCGCAAATCAGTCAACGTGATCAAATACATTAACAAAAGAAAGAACGAGAATCATATGATCCTCTCAATAGATGCAGAAAAAGCATTGGACAAAGTACAGCACCCTTTCTGGATCAAAACTCTTCAGAGTATAGGGACAGCGGGTACATACCTCAATATCATAAAAGCCATCTACGAAAACCCTACAGCGAATATCATTCTCAATGGTGAAAAGCTGAGATCTTTTCCCCTAAGGTCAGGAACGCGGCAGGGATAGCCATTCTCACCACTGCTATTCAACATAGTATTAGAAGTACTAGCCACAGCAATCAGACAACAAAATGTAATCCAAGGCATCCAAATCGGCAGAGAGGAAGTCAAACTCTCACTCTTTGCAGATGATATGATACTTTATGTGGAAAACCCAAAAGACTCCACCCCAAAACTGCTAGAACTCACACAGCAATTCCGTCAAGTAGCAGGCTATAAAATCAATGCACAGGAATCAGTGGCATTCCTATACACCAACAACAAGACAGAAGAGAGACAAATCAAGGAGTCGATCCCATTCACAACTGCACCCAAAACCAGAAGAGACCTAGGAATATATTCATCCCAAGAGGCAAGGGATCTGTACCCAGAAAACTACAAAATACGCAGGAAAGAAATTGAAGAAGACACAAAGAAACGGAAAAACTTTCCATGCTCATGGATTGGGAGAACCAACATTGTGAAGAGGTCAATGCTACCTAGAGCAATCTACACATGCAATGCAATCCCCATCAAAATACCATCCACTTTTTTCCAGGAAATGGAACAAATACTCCTAAAATTTGAATGGAACCAGAAGAGACCCCGAATAGCCAGAGGAATATTGAGAAAGAAAAGCAAAGCTGGCGGCATCACAATTCTGGACTTCCAGCTCTATGACAAAGCTGTCATCATCAAGACAGTATGGTACTGGCACAAAAACAGACACATGGATCCATGGAACAGAATCGAGAGCCCAGAAATGGACCCTCAACTCTATGGTCAACTTATCTTTGACAGAGCAGGAAGGAATGTCCAATGGCAAAAAGAGAGTCTCTTCAACAACTGGTGTTGGGAGAATTGGACAGCCCCATGCAGAAGAATGACACTGGACCATTTCCTGACACCACACACAGAAGTAGATGCCAAATGGTTGAAAGACCTCAATGTGAGACAGGAGTCCATCAAAATCCTAAAGGAGAACACAGGTAGCAAGCTCTTCGACCTCAGCCGCAGCAACTTCTTCCTAGAAACATCACCAAAGGCACGGGAAGCCAGGGCAAAAATGAACTATTGGGATTTCATCAAGATAAAAAGCTTTGGCACAGCAAAAGAAACAGTCCACAAAACCAAAAGACAACCGACAGAATGGGAGAAATTATTTGCAAATGACCTATCAGATAAAGGGCTACTATCCAATATGTATAAAAACTTATCAAACTCAACACCCAAAGAACAAATAATCCAATCAAGAAATAGGCAGAAGACATGAACAGACATTTTTCCAAAGAAGACATCCAAATGGCCCACAGGCACATGAAAAAGTGCTCAACACGGCTCGGCATCAGGGAAATCCAAATCAAAACCTCAATGAGATACCACCTCACACCCGTCAGAATGGCTCAAATGAACAAGTCAGGGAACGACAGAGGTTGGCGGGGATGTGGAGAAAGGGGAACCCTCCTACACTGGTGGTGGGAATGCAAGCTGGTGCAACCCCTCTGGAAAAGTGTATGGAGGTTCCTCAAACAGTTATAATTAGAGCTACCATTCGATCCAGCAATTGCACTCCTGGGTATTTACCCCAAAGATACAAATGTAGGGACCCGAAGCGGTACGTGCACCCCATTGTTTATAGCAGCAATATCCACAATAGCCAAACGGTGGAAAGAGCCAAGATGTCCATCGACAGATGAATGGATAAAGAAGAGGTGGTATATATATACACAATGGACTGTTACGCAGCCATCAAAAGGAATGAGGTGTTGCCATGGACAACGACGTGGATGGAACTGGAGGGTCCGACGATTAGTGAAATAAGTCAATCAGAGAAAGACATGTATCATATGACCTCACTGATATGAGGGATTCCTAATCTCAGGAACAGAGTGAGGCTTGCCGGAGTGACCGGGGGGGGGGGATGGGGTGGCTGGGTGATAGACTTTGGGGAGGGTATGAGCTACGGTGAGCGCTGTGAATTGTGTAAGACTGTTGAATCACAGATCTGTACTTCTGAAACAAATAACGCAACATATTTTAAGAATAAAGGAAAACAAGGAGACAGCAGGAGAGGAAGAATGAAGGGGACTTAGTGAGAGGGGGAGACGGACCAGGAGAGATGATGGATTCTGAAAAAAAATCCGAGGTTTCTAGAGGGGAGGTGGGTCGGTGGATTGGTTTGACTGGTGATGGTTATTAAAGAGGGCACATTCTGCATGGAGCACTGTGTGTTAGGAACAAACAATGAATCATGGGACAGTACACCAAAACAAATGATGTAGTACATGGTGATTAACAAAGCAATAAAAAACAAAGACTGTAATAAGAGATGAAGAAGGACACTATATCCTACTTAAAGGGTCTATCCAACAAGAAGATCTCACAATTGTAAATATCTATGCCCCGAACATGGGAGCATCCAATTATATAAGGCAATTAAGAAGAAAAGCAAAGAAACACATTGACCACCATACAATCATAGTGGGGGACTTTAACACCCCCCTGACTGAAATGGCCAGATCATCTAAGCAAAAGATCAACAAGGAAATAAAGACTATAAATGACACACTGGACCAAATGGACTTCACAGACATATTCAGAACGTTCCATCCCAATGCAACGGAATACACATTCTTCTCTAGTGCCCATGGAACATTCTCCAGAATGGATCACATCCTAGGTCACAAATCAGGTCTCAACCGGTACCCAAAGATTGGGATCATTCCCTGCACATTTTCAGACCACAATGCTTTGAAACTAGAACTCAATCACAAGAGGAAAGTGGGAAAGAACTCAAATACATGGAGGCTAAAGAGCATCCTACGAAAGAATGAATGGGTCAACCAGGAAATTAAAGAAGAATTTAAAAAGTTCATGGAAACCAATGAAAATGAAAACTCAACTGTCCAAAATCTTTGGGATACAGCCAAGGCAGTCCTGCGAGGAAAGTATATAGCAATACAAGCCTTTCTCAAGAAACAAGAAAGGTCTCAAATACACACCCAACCCTACACCTAAAGGAGCTGGAGAAAGAACGGCAAATAAAGCCTAAACCCAGCAGGAGAAGAGAAATCATGCAGTTCAGAGCAGAAATCATTGAAATAGAACCCAGAAGATCAGTAGAAGTGATCAACGGAACTAGGAGCTGGTACTTTGAAAGAATTCACAAGATTGATACACCCCTGTCCAGGCTGATCAAAAAGAAAAGAGAAATGACCCAAATCAACAAAATCATGAATGAAAGAGGAGAGATCACAAACAACACCAAAGAAATACAAACAATTATAAGAACGTAATCTGAGCAACCCTAGGGCAGCAAATTCCATAACCTGGAAGAAATGGGTGCATTCCTAGAGATGTGTCAACTAACAAAACTGACCCAGGAAGAAATAGAAAACATGAACAGTCCTATAACCACGAAGGCAATTGAAGTAGTCATCAAAAACCTCCCAAGAAACCAAAGCCCAGGGCCAGATGGTTTCCCAGGGGAATTCTATCAGACATTTAAAGAAGAATTAATACCTATTCTCCTGAAACTGTTCCAAACAATAGAAATGGAAGGAAAACTTCCAAACTCATTTATGAGGCCACCATTACCTTGATTCCAAAACCAGACAAAGATCCCATCAAAAAGGAGAATTAGAGACCAATATCCTTGATGAACATCGATGCAAAAATTCTCACCAAAACTCTAGCCAAGAGGACACAACAGTACATGAAAAGGAGTCTTCACCATGACCAAGTGGGATTTATCCCTGGGCTGCAAGGCTGGTTCAACATCCGCAAATCAGTCAACGTGATCAAATACATTAACAAAAGAAAGAACGAGAATCATATGATCCTCTCAATAGATGCAGAAAAAGCATTGGACAAAGTACAGCACCCTTTCTGGATCAAAACTCTTCAGAGTATAGGGACAGCGGGTACATACCTCAATATCATAAAAGCCATCTACGAAAACCCTACAGCGAATATCATTCTCAATGGGGAAAAGCTGAGATCTTTTCCCCTAAGGTCAGGAACGCGGCAGGGATAGCCAATCTCACCACTGCTATTCAACATAGTATTAGAAGTCCTAGCCACAGCAATCAGACAACAAAAAGTAATCCAAGGCATCCAAATCGGCAGAGAGGAAGTCAAACTCTCACTCTTTGCAGATGATATGATACTTTATGTGGAAAACCCAAAAGACTCCACCCCAAAACTGCTAGAACTCACACAGCAATTCCGTCAAGTAGCAGGCTATAAAATCAATGCACAGGAATCAGTGGCATTCCTATACACCAACAACAAGACAGAAGAGAGACAAATCAAGGAGTCGATCCCATTCACAACTGCACCCAAAACCAGAAGAGACCTAGGAATATATTCATCCCAAGAGGCAAAGGATCTGTACCCAGAAAACTACAAAATACGCAGGAAAGAAATTGAAGAAGACACAAAGAAACGGAAAAACTTTCCATGCTCATGGATTGGGAGAACCAACATTGTGAAGAGGTCAATGCTACCTAGAGCAATCTACACATGCAATGCAATCCCCATCAAAATACCATCCACTTTTTTCCAGGAAATGGAACAAATACTCCTAAAATTTGAATGGAACCAGAAGAGACCCCGAATAGCCAGAGGAATATTGAGAAAGAAAAGCAAAGCTGGCGGCATCACAATTCTGGACTTCCAGCTCTATGACAAAGCTGTCATCATCAAGACAGTATGGTACTGGCACAAAAACAGACACATGGATCCATGGAACAGAATCGAGAGCCCAGAAATGGACCCTCAACTCTATGGTCAACTTATCTTTGACAGAGCAGGAAGGAATGTCCAATGGCAAAAAGAGAGTCTCTTCAACAACTGGTGTTGGGAGAATTGGACAGCCCCATGCAGAAGAATGACACTGGACCATTTCCTGACACCACACACAGAAGTAGACGCCAAATGGTTGAAAGACCTCAATGTGAGACAGGAGTCCATCAAAATCCTAAAGGAGAACACAGGTAGCAAGCTCTTCGACCTCAGCCGCAGCAACTTCTTCCTAGAAACATCACCAAAGGCACGGGAAGCCAGGGCAAAAATGAACTATTGGGATTTCATCAAGATAAAAAGCTTTGGCACAGCAAAAGAAACAGTCCACAAAACCAAAAGACAACCGACAGAATGGGAGAAATTATTTGCAAATGACCTATCAGATAAAGGGCTACTATCCAATATGTATAAAAACTTATCAAACTCAACACCCAAAGAACAAATAATCCAATCAAGAAATAGGCAGAAGACATGAACAGACATTTTTCCAAAGAAGACATCCAAATGGCCCACAGGCACATGAAAAAGTGCTCAACACGGCTCGGCATCAGGGAAATCCAAATCAAAACCTCAATGAGATACCACCTCACACCCGTCAGAATGGCTCAAATGAACAAGTCAGGGAACGACAGAGGTTGGCGGGGATGTGGAGAAAGGGGAACCCTCCTACACTGGTGGTGGGAATGCAAGCTGGTGCAACCCCTCTGGAAAAGTGTATGGAGGTTCCTCAAACAGTTATAATTAGAGCTACCATTCGATCCAGCAATTGCACTCCTGGGTATTTACCCCAAAGAAACAAATGTAGGGACCCGAAGCGGTACGTGCACCCCATTGTTTATAGCGGCAATATCCACAATAGCCAAACGGTGGAAAGAGCCAAGATGTCCATCGACAGATGAATGGATAAAGAAGAGGTGGTATATATATACACAATGGACTATTACGCAGCCATCAAAAGGAATGAGGTGTTGCCATGGACAACGACGTGGATGGAACTGGAGGGTCCGACGATTAGTGAAATAAGTCAATCAGAGAAAGACATGTATCATATGACCTCACTGATATGAGGGATTCTTAATCTCAGGAACAGAGTGAGGCTTGCTGGAGTGGTCGGGGGGGGGATGGGGTGGCTGGGTGATAGACTTTGGGGAGGGTATGAGCTACGGTGAGCGCTGTGAATTGTGTAAGACTGTTGAATCACAGATCTGTACTTCTGAAACAAATAACGCAACATATTTTAAGAATAAAGGAAAACAAGGAGACAGCAGGAGAGGAAGAATGAAGGGGAGTTAGTGAGAGGGGGAGACGGACCAGGAGAGATGATGGATTCTGAAAAATAATCCGAGGTTTCTAGAGGGGAGGTGGGTCGGTGGATTGGTTTGACTGGTGATGGTTATTAAAGAGGGCACATTCTGCATGGAGCACTGTGTGTTAGGAACAAACAATGAATCATGGGACAGTACACCAAAACAAATGATGTAGTACATGGTGATTAACAAAGCAATAAAAAACAAAGACTGTAATAAGAGATGAAGAAGGACACTATATCCTACTTAAAGGGTCTATCCAACAAGAAGATCTCACAATTGTAAATATCTATGCCCCGAACATGGGAGCATCCAATTATATAAGGCAATTAAGAAGAAAAGCAAAGAAACACATTGACCACCATACAATCATAGTGGGGGACTTTAACACCCCCCTGACTGAAATGGCCAGATCATCTAAGCAAAAGATCAACAAGGAAATAAAGACTTTAAATGACACACTGGACCAAATGGACTTCACAGACATATTCAGAACGTTCCATCCCAATGCAACGGAATACACATTCTTCTCTAGTGCCCATGGAACATTCTCCAGAATGGATCACATCCTAGGTCACAAATCAGGTCTCAACCGGTACCCAAAGATTGGGATCATTCCCTGCACATTTTCAGACCACAATGCTTTGAAACTAGAACTCAATCACAAGAGGAAAGTGGGAAAGAACTCAAATACATGGAGGCTAAAGAGCATCCTACGAAAGAATGAATGGGTCAACCAGGAAATTAAAGAAGAATTTAAAAAGTTCATGGAAACCAATGAAAATGAAAACTCAACTGTCCAAAATCTTTGGGATACAGCCAAGGCAGTCCTGCGAGGAAAGTATATAGCAATACAAGCCTTTCTCAAGAAACAAGAAAGGTCTCAAATACACACCCAACCCTACACCTAAAGGAGCTGGAGAAAGAACGGCAAATAAAGCCTAAACCCAGCAGGAGAAGAGAAATCATGCAGTTCAGAGCAGAAATCATTGAAATAGAACCCAGAAGAACAGTAGAAGTGATCAACGGAACTAGGAGCTGGTACTTTGAAAGAATTCACAAGATTGATACACCCCTGTCCAGGCTGATCAAAAAGAAAAGAGAAATGACCCAAATCAACAAAATCATGAATGAAAGAGGAGAGATCACAAACAACACCAAAGAAATACAAACAATTATATGAACGTAATCTGAGCAACCCTAGGGCAGCAAATTCCATAACCTGGAAGAAATGGGTGCATTCCTAGAGATGTGTCAACTAACAAAACTGACCCAGGAAGAAATAGAAAACATGAACAGTCCTATAACCACGAAGGCAATTGAAGTAGTCATCAAAAACCTCCCAAGAAACCAAAGCCCAGGGCCAGATGGTTTCCCAGGGGAATTCTATCAGACATTTAAAGAAGAATTAATACCTATTCTCCTGAAACTGTTCCAAACAATAGAAATGGAAGGAAAACTTCCAAACTCATTTATGAGGCCACCATTACCTTGATTCCAAAACCAGACAAAGATCCCATCAAAAAGGAGAATTAGAGACCAATATCCTTGATGAACATCGATGCAAAAATTCTCACCAAAACTCTAGCCAAGAGGACACAACAGTACATGAAAAGGAGTCTTCACCATGACCAAGTGGGATTTATCCCTGGGCTGCAAGGCTGGTTCAACATCCGCAAATCAGTCAACGTGATCAAATACATTAACAAAAGAAAGAACGAGAATCATATGATCCTCTCAATAGATGCAGAAAAAGCATTGGACAAAGTACAGCACCCTTTCTGGATCAAAACTCTTCAGAGTATAGGGACAGCGGGTACATACCTCAATATCATAAAAGCCATCTACGAAAACCCTACAGCGAATATCATTCTCAATGGGGAAAAGCTGAGATCTTTTCCCCTAAGGTCAGGAACGCGGCAGGGATAGCCAATCTCACCACTGCTATTCAACATAGTATTAGAAGTCCTAGCCACAGCAATCAGACAACAAAAAGTAATCCAAGGCATCCAAATCGGCAGAGAGGAAGTCAAACTCTCACTCTTTGCAGATGATATGATACTTTATGTGGAAAACCCAAAAGACTCCACCCCAAAACTGCTAGAACTCACACAGCAATTCCGTCAAGTAGCAGGCTATAAAATCAATGCACAGGAATCAGTGGCATTCCTATACACCAACAACAAGACAGAAGAGAGACAAATCAAGGAGTCGATCCCATTCACAACTGCACCCAAAACCAGAAGAGACCTAGGAATATATTCATCCCAAGAGGCAAAGGATCTGTACCCAGAAAACTACAAAATACGCAGGAAAGAAATTGAAGAAGACACAAAGAAACGGAAAAACTTTCCATGCTCATGGATTGGGAGAACCAACATTGTGAAGAGGTCAATGCTACCTAGAGCAATCTACACATGCAATGCAATCCCCATCAAAATACCATCCACTTTTTTCCAGGAAATGGAACAAATACTCCTAAAATTTGAATGGAACCAGAAGAGACCCCGAATAGCCAGAGGAATATTGAGAAAGAAAAGCAAAGCTGGCGGCATCACAATTCTGGACTTCCAGCTCTATGACAAAGCTGTCATCATCAAGACAGTATGGTACTGGCACAAAAACAGACACATGGATCCATGGAACAGAATCGAGAGCCCAGAAATGGACCCTCAACTCTATGGTCAACTTATCTTTGACAGAGCAGGAAGGAATGTCCAATGGCAAAAAGAGAGTCTCTTCAACAACTGGTGTTGGGAGAATTGGACAGCCCCATGCAGAAGAATGACACTGGACCATTTCCTGACACCACACACAGAAGTAGACGCCAAATGGTTGAAAGACCTCAATGTGAGACAGGAGTCCATCAAAATCCTAAAGGAGAACACAGGTAGCAAGCTCTTCGACCTCAGCCGCAGCAACTTCTTCCTAGAAACATCACCAAAGGCACGGGAAGCCAGGGCAAAAATGAACTATTGGGATTTCATCAAGATAAAAAGCTTTGGCACAGCAAAAGAAACAGTCCACAAAACCAAAAGACAACCGACAGAATGGGAGAAATTATTTGCAAATGACCTATCAGATAAAGGGCTACTATCCAATATGTATAAAAACTTATCAAACTCAACACCCAAAGAACAAATAATCCAATCAAGAAATAGGCAGAAGACATGAACAGACATTTTTCCAAAGAAGACATCCAAATGGCCCACAGGCACATGAAAAAGTGCTCAACACGGCTCGGCATCAGGGAAATCCAAATCAAAACCTCAATGAGATACCACCTCACACCCGTCAGAATGGCTCAAATGAACAAGTCAGGGAACGACAGAGGTTGGCGGGGATGTGGAGAAAGGGGAACCCTCCTACACTGGTGGTGGGAATGCAAGCTGGTGCAACCCCTCTGGAAAAGTGTATGGAGGTTCCTCAAACAGTTATAATTAGAGCTACCATTCGATCCAGCAATTGCACTCCTGGGTATTTACCCCAAAGATACAAATGTAGGGACCCGAAGCGGTACGTGCACCCCATTGTTTATAGCAGCAATATCCACAATAGCCAAACGGTGGAAAGAGCCAAGATGTCCATCGACAGATGAATGGATAAAGAAGAGGTGGTATATATATACACAATGGACTATTACGCAGCCATCAAAAGGAATGAGGTGTTGCCATGGACAACGACGTGGATGGAACTGGAGGGTCCGACGATTAGTGAAATAAGTCAATCAGAGAAAGACATGTATCATATGACCTCACTGATATGAGGGATTCTTAATCTCAGGAACAGAGTGAGGCTTGCTGGAGTGGTCGGGGGGGGGGGATGGGGTGGCTGGGTGATAGACTTTGGGGAGGGTATGAGCTACGGTGAGCGCTGTGAATTGTGTAAGACTGTTGAATCACAGATCTGTACTTCTGAAACAAATAACGCAACATATTTTAAGAATAAAGGAAAACAAGGAGACAGCAGGAGAGGAAGAATGAAGGGGAGTTAGTGAGAGGGGGAGACGGACCAGGAGAGATGATGGATTCTGAAAAATAATCCGAGGTTTCTAGAGGGGAGGTGGGTCGGTGGATTGGTTTGACTGGTGATGGTTATTAAAGAGGGCACATTCTGCATGGAGCACTGTGTGTTAGGAACAAACAATGAATCATGGGACAGTACACCAAAACAAATGATGTAGTACATGGTGATTAACAAAGCAATAAAAAACAAAGACTGTAATAAGAGATGAAGAAGGACACTATATCCTACTTAAAGGGTCTATCCAACAAGAAGATCTCACAATTGTAAATATCTATGCCCCGAACATGGGAGCATCCAATTATATAAGGCAATTAAGAAGAAAAGCAAAGAAACACATTGACCACCATACAATCATAGTGGGGGACTTTAACACCCCCCTGACTGAAATGGCCAGATCATGTAAGCAAAAGATCAACAAGGAAATAAAGACTTTAAATGACACACTGGACCAAATGGACTTCACAGACATATTCAGAACGTTCCATCCCAATGCAACGGAATACACATTCTTCTCTAGTGCCCATGGAACATTCTCCAGAATGGATCACATCCTAGGTCACAAATCAGGTCTCAACCGGTACCCAAAGATTGGGATCATTCCCTGCACATTTTCAGACCACAATGCTTTGAAACTAGAACTCAATCACAAGAGGAAAGTGGGAAAGAACTCAAATACATGGAGGCTAAAGAGCATCCTACGAAAGAATGAATGGGTCAACCAGGAAATTAAAGAAGAATTTAAAAAGTTCATGGAAACCAATGAAAATGAAAACTCAACTGTCCAAAATCTTTGGGATACAGCCAAGGCAGTCCTGCGAGGAAAGTATATAGCAATACAAGCCTTTCTCAAGAAACAAGAAAGGTCTCAAATACACACCCAACCCTACACCTAAAGGAGCTGGAGAAAGAACGGCAAATAAAGCCTAAACCCAGCAGGAGAAGAGAAATCATGCAGTTCAGAGCAGAAATCATTGAAATAGAACCCAGAAGAACAGTAGAAGTGATCAACGGAACTAGGAGCTGGTACTTTGAAAGAATTCACAAGATTGATACACCCCTGTCCAGGCTGATCAAAAAGAAAAGAGAAATGACCCAAATCAACAAAATCATGAATGAAAGAGGAGAGATCACAAACAACACCAAAGAAATACAAACAATTATAAGAACGTAATCTGAGCAACCCTAGGGCAGCAAATTCCATAACCTGGAAGAAATGGGTGCATTCCTAGAGATGTGTCAACTAACAAAACTGACCCAGGAAGAAATAGAAAACATGAACAGTCCTATAACCACGAAGGCAATTGAAGTAGTCATCAAAAACCTCCCAAGAAACCAAAGCCCAGGGCCAGATGGTTTCCCAGGGGAATTCTATCAGACATTTAAAGAAGAATTAATACCTATTCTCCTGAAACTGTTCCAAACAATAGAAATGGAAGGAAAACTTCCAAACTCATTTATGAGGCCACCATTACCTTGATTCCAAAACCAGACAAAGATCCCATCAAAAAGGAGAATTAGAGACCAATATCCTTGATGAACATCGATGCAAAAATTCTCACCAAAACTCTAGCCAAGAGGACACAACAGTACATGAAAAGGAGTCTTCACCATGACCAAGTGGGATTTATCCCTGGGCTGCAAGGCTGGTTCAACATCCGCAAATCAGTCAACGTGATCAAATACATTAACAAAAGAAAGAACGAGAATCATATGATCCTCTCAATAGATGCAGAAAAAGCATTGGACAAAGTACAGCACCCTTTCTGGATCAAAACTCTTCAGAGTATAGGGACAGCGGGTACATACCTCAATATCATAAAAGCCATCTACGAAAACCCTACAGCGAATATCATTCTCAATGGGGAAAAGCTGAGATCTTTTCCCCTAAGGTCAGGAACGCGGCAGGGATAGCCAATCTCACCACTGCTATTCAACATAGTATTAGAAGTCCTAGCCACAGCAATCAGACAACAAAAAGTAATCCAAGGCATCCAAATCGGCAGAGAGGAAGTCAAACTCTCACTCTTTGCAGATGATATGATACTTTATGTGGAAAACCCAAAAGACTCCACCCCAAAACTGCTAGAACTCACACAGCAATTCCGTCAAGTAGCAGGCTATAAAATCAATGCACAGGAATCAGTGGCATTCCTATACACCAACAACAAGACAGAAGAGAGACAAATCAAGGAGTCGATCCCATTCACAACTGCACCCAAAACCAGAAGAGACCTAGGAATATATTCATCCCAAGAGGCAAAGGATCTGTACCCAGAAAACTACAAAATACGCAGGAAAGAAATTGAAGAAGACACAAAGAAACGGAAAAACTTTCCATGCTCATGGATTGGGAGAACCAACATTGTGAAGAGGTCAATGCTACCTAGAGCAATCTACACATGCAATGCAATCCCCATCAAAATACCATCCACTTTTTTCCAGGAAATGGAACAAATACTCCTAAAATTTGAATGGAACCAGAAGAGACCCCGAATAGCCAGAGGAATATTGAGAAAGAAAAGCAAAGCTGGCGGCATCACAATTCTGGACTTCCAGCTCTATGACAAAGCTGTCATCATCAAGACAGTATGGTCCTGGCACAAAAACAGACACATGGATCCATGGAACAGAATCGAGAGCCCAGAAATGGACCCTCAACTCTATGGTCAACTTATCTTTGACAGAGCAGGAAGGAATGTCCAATGGCAAAAAGAGAGTCTCTTCAACAACTGGTGTTGGGAGAATTGGACAGCCCCATGCAGAAGAATGACACTGGACCATTTCCTGACACCACACACAGAAGTAGACGCCAAATGGTTGAAAGACCTCAATGTGAGACAGGAGTCCATCAAAATCCTAAAGGAGAACACAGGTAGCAAGCTCTTCGACCTCAGCCGCAGCAACTTCTTCCTAGAAACATCACCAAAGGCACGGGAAGCCAGGGCAAAAATGAACTATTGGGATTTCATCAAGATAAAAAGCTTTGGCACAGCAAAAGAAACAGTCCACAAAACCAAAAGACAACCGACAGAATGGGAGAAATTATTTGCAAATGACCTATCAGATAAAGGGCTACTATCCAATATGTATAAAAACTTATCAAACTCAACACCCAAAGAACAAATAATCCAATCAAGAAATAGGCAGAAGACATGAACAGACATTTTTCCAAAGAAGACATCCAAATGGCCCACAGGCACATGAAAAAGTGCTCAACACGGCTCGGCATCAGGGAAATCCAAATCAAAACCTCAATGAGATACCACCTCACACCCGTCAGAATGGCTCAAATGAACAAGTCAGGGAACGACAGAGGTTGGCGGGGATGTGGAGAAAGGGGAACCCTCCTACACTGGTGGTGGGAATGCAAGCTGGTGCAACCCCTCTGGAAAAGTGTATGGAGGTTCCTCAAACAGTTATAATTAGAGCTACCATTCGATCCAGCAATTGCACTCCTGGGTATTTACCCCAAAGAAACAAATGTAGGGACCCGAAGCGGTACGTGCACCCCATTGTTTATAGCGGCAATATCCACAATAGCCAAACGGTGGAAAGAGCCAAGATGTCCATCGACAGATGAATGGATAAAGAAGAGGTGGTATATATATACACAATGGACTATTACGCAGCCATCAAAAGGAATGAGGTGTTGCCATGGACAACGACGTGGATGGAACTGGAGGGTCCGACGATTAGTGAAATAAGTCAATCAGAGAAAGACATGTATCATATGACCTCACTGATATGAGGGATTCTTAATCTCAGGAACAGAGTGAGGCTTGCTGGAGTGGTCGGGGGGGGATGGGGTGGCTGGGTGATAGACTTTGGGGAGGGTATGAGCTACGGTGAGCGCTGTGAATTGTGTAAGACTGTTGAATCACAGATCTGTACTTCTGAAACAAATAACGCAACATATTTTAAGAATAAAGGAAAACAAGGAGACAGCAGGAGAGGAAGAATGAAGGGGACTTAGTGAGAGGGGGAGACGGACCAGGAGAGATGATGGATTCTGAAAAATAATCCGAGGTTTCTAGAGGGGAGGTGGGTCGGTGGATTGGTTTGACTGGTGATGGTTATTAAAGAGGGCACATTCTGCATGGAGCACTGTGTGTTAGGAACAAACAATGAATCATGGGACAGTACACCAAAACAAATGATGTAGTACATGGTGATTAACAAAGCAATAAAAAACAAAGACTGTAATAAGAGATGAAGAAGGACACTATATCCTACTTAAAGGGTCTATCCAACAAGAAGATCTCACAATTGTAAATATCTATGCCCCGAACATGGGAGCATCCAATTATATAAGGCAATTAAGAAGAAAAGCAAAGAAACACATTGACCACCATACAATCATAGTGGGGGACTTTAACACCCCCCTGACTGAAATGGCCAGATCATCTAAGCAAAAGATCAACAAGGAAAGAAAGAGTTTAAATGACACACTGGACCAAATGGACTTCACAGACATATTCAGAACGTTCCATCCCAATGCAACGGAATACACATTCTTCTCTAGTGCCCATGGAACATTCTCCAGAATGGATCACATCCTAGGTCACAAATCAGGTCTCAACCGGTACCCAAAGATTGGGATCATTCCCTGCACATTTTCAGACCACAATGCTTTGAAACTAGAACTCAATCACAAGAGGAAAGTGGGAAAGAACTCAAATACATGGAGGCTAAAGAGCATCCTACGAAAGAATGAATGGGTCAACCAGGAAATTAAAGAAGAATTTAAAAAGTTCATGGAAACCAATGAAAATGAAAACTCAACTGTCCAAAATCTTTGGGATACAGCCAAGGCAGTCCTGCGAGGAAAGTATATAGCAATACAAGCCTTTCTCAAGAAACAAGAAAGGTGTCAAATACACACCCAACCCTACACCTAAAGGAGCTGGAGAAAGAACGGCAAATAAAGCCTAAACCCAGCAGGAGAAGAGAAATCATGCAGTTCAGAGCAGAAATCATTGAAATAGAACCCAGAAGAACAGTAGAAGTGATCAACGGAACTAGGAGCTGGTACTTTGAAAGAATTCACAAGATTGATACACCCCTGTCCAGGCTGATCAAAAAGAAAAGAGAAATGACCCAAATCAACAAAATCATGAATGAAAGAGGAGAGATCACAAACAACACCAAAGAAATACAAACAATTATAAGAACGTAATCTGAGCAACCCTAGGGCAGCAAATTCCATAACCTGGAAGAAATGGGTGCATTCCTAGAGATGTGTCAACTAACAAAACTGACCCAGGAAGAAATAGAAAACATGAACAGTCCTATAACCACGAAGGCAATTGAAGTAGTCATCAAAAACCTCCCAAGAAACCAAAGCCCAGGGCCAGATGGTTTCCCAGGGGAATTCTATCAGACATTTAAAGAAGAATTAATACCTATTCTCCTGAAACTGTTCCAAACAATAGAAATGGAAGGAAAACTTCCAAACTCATTTATGAGGCCACCATTACCTTGATTCCAAAACCAGACAAAGATCCCATCAAAAAGGAGAATTAGAGACCAATATCCTTGATGAACATCGATGCAAAAATTCTCACCAAAACTCTAGCCAAGAGGACACAACAGTACATGAAAAGGAGTCTTCACCATGACCAAGTGGGATTTATCCCTGGGCTGCAAGGCTGGTTCAACATCCGCAAATCAGTCAACGTGATCAAATACATTAACAAAAGAAAGAACGAGAATCATATGATCCTCTCAATAGATGCAGAAAAAGCATTGGACAAAGTACAGCACCCTTTCTGGATCAAAACTCTTCAGAGTATAGGGACAGCGGGTACATACCTCAATATCATAAAAGCCATCTACGAAAACCCTACAGCGAATATCATTCTCAATGGGGAAAAGCTGAGATCTTTTCCCCTAAGGTCAGGAACGCGGCAGGGATAGCCAATCTCACCACTGCTATTCAACATAGTATTAGAAGTCCTAGCCACAGCAATCAGACAACAAAAAGTAATCCAAGGCATCCAAATCGGCAGAGAGGAAGTCAAACTCTCACTCTTTGCAGATGATATGATACTTTATGTGGAAAACCCAAAAGACTCCACCCCAAAACTGCTAGAACTCACACAGCAATTCCGTCAAGTAGCAGGCTATAAAATCAATGCACAGGAATCAGTGGCATTCCTATACACCAACAACAAGACAGAAGAGAGACAAATCAAGGAGTCGATCCCATTCACAACTGCACCCAAAACCAGAAGAGACCTAGGAATATATTCATCCCAAGAGGCAAAGGATCTGTACCCAGAAAACTACAAAATACGCAGGAAAGAAATTGAAGAAGACACAAAGAAACGGAAAAACTTTCCATGCTCATGGATTGGGAGAACCAACATTGTGAAGAGGTCAATGCTACCTAGAGCAATCTACACATGCAATGCAATCCCCATCAAAATACCATCCACTTTTTTCCAGGAAATGGAACAAATACTCCTAAAATTTGAATGGAACCAGAAGAGACCCCGAATAGCCAGAGGAATATTGAGAAAGAAAAGCAAAGCTGGCGGCATCACAATTCTGGACTTCCAGCTCTATGACAAAGCTGTCATCATCAAGACAGTATGGTACTGGCACAAAAACAGACACATGGATCCATGGAACAGAATCGAGAGCCCAGAAATGGACCCTCAACTCTATGGTCAACTTATCTTTGACAGAGCAGGAAGGAATGTCCAATGGCAAAAAGAGAGTCTCTTCAACAACTGGTGTTGGGAGAATTGGACAGCCCCATGCAGAAGAATGACACTGGACCATTTCCTGACACCACACACAGAAGTAGACGCCAAATGGTTGAAAGACCTCAATGTGAGACAGGAGTCCATCAAAATCCTAAAGGAGAACACAGGTAGCAAGCTCTTCGACCTCAGCCGCAGCAACTTCTTCCTAGAAACATCACCAAAGGCACGGGAAGCCAGGGCAAAAATGAACTATTGGGATTTCATCAAGATAAAAAGCTTTGGCACAGCAAAAGAAACAGTCCACAAAACCAAAAGACAACCGACAGAATGGGAGAAATTATTTGCAAATGACCTATCAGATAAAGGGCTACTATCCAATATGTATAAAAACTTATCAAACTCAACACCCAAAGAACAAATAATCCAATCAAGAAATAGGCAGAAGACATGAACAGACATTTTTCCAAAGAAGACATCCAAATGGCCCACAGGCACATGAAAAAGTGCTCAACACGGCTCGGCATCAGGGAAATCCAAATCAAAACCTCAATGAGATACCACCTCACACCCGTCAGAATGGCTCAAATGAACAAGTCAGGGAACGACAGAGGTTGGCGGGGATGTGGAGAAAGGGGAACCCTCCTACACTGGTGGTGGGAATGCAAGCTGGTGCAACCCCTCTGGAAAAGTGTATGGAGGTTCCTCAAACAGTTATAATTAGAGCTACCATTCGATCCAGCAATTGCACTCCTGGGTATTTACCCCAAAGATACAAATGTAGGGACCCGAAGCGGTATGTGCACCCCATTGTTTATAGCAGCAATATCCACAATAGCCAAACGGTGGAAAGAGCCAAGATGTCCATCGAGAGATGAATGGATAAAGAAGAGGTGGTATATATATACACAATGGACTATTACGCAGCCATCAAAAGGAATGAGGTGTTGCCATGGACAACGACGTGGATGGAACTGGAGGGTCCGACGATTAGTGAAATAAGTCAATCAGAGAAAGACATGTATCATATGACCTCACTGATATGAGGGATTCTTAATCTCAGGAACAGAGTGAGGCTTGCTGGAGTGGTCGGGGGGGGGATGGGGTGGCTGGGTGATAGACTTTGGGGAGGGTATGAGCTACGGTGAGCGCTGTGAATTGTGTAAGACTGTTGAATCACAGATCTGTACTTCTGAAACAAATAACGCAACATATTTTAAGAATAAAGGAAAACAAGGAGACAGCAGGAGAGGAAGAATGAAGGGGAGTTAGTGAGAGGGGGAGACGGACCAGGAGAGATGATGGATTCTGAAAAATAATCCGAGGTTTCTAGAGGGGAGGTGGGTCGGTGGATTGGTTTGACTGGTGATGGTTATTAAAGAGGGCACATTCTGCATGGAGCACTGTGTGTTAGGAACAAACAATGAATCATGGGACAGTACACCAAAACAAATGATGTAGTACATGGTGATTAACAAAGCAATAAAAAACAAAGACTGTAATAAGAGATGAAGAAGGACACTATATCCTACTTAAAGGGTCTATCCAACAAGAAGATCTCACAATTGTAAATATCTATGCCCCGAACATGGGAGCATCCAATTATATAAGGCAATTAAGAAGAAAAGCAAAGAAACACATTGACCACCATACAATCATAGTGGGGGACTTTAACACCCCCCTGACTGAAATGGCCAGATCATCTAAGCAAAAGATCAACAAGGAAATAAAGACTTTAAATGACACACTGGACCAAATGGACTTCACAGACATATTCAGAACGTTCCATCCCAATGCAACGGAATACACATTCTTCTCTAGTGCCCATGGAACATTCTCCAGAATGGATCACATCCTAGGTCACAAATCAGGTCTCAACCGGTACCCAAAGATTGGGATCATTCCCTGCACATTTTCAGACCACAATGCTTTGAAACTAGAACTCAATCACAAGAGGAAAGTGGGAAAGAACTCAAATACATGGAGGCTAAAGAGCATCCTACGAAAGAATGAATGGGTCAACCAGGAAATAAAAGAAGAATTTAAAAAGTTCATGGAAACCAATGAAAATGAAAACTCAACTGTCCAAAATCTTTGGGATACAGCCAAGGCAGTCCTGCGAGGAAAGTATATAGCAATACAAGCCTTTCTCAAGAAACAAGAAAGGTCTCAAATGCACACCCAACCCTACACCTAAAGGAGCTGGAGAAAGAACGGCAAATAAAGCCTAAACCCAGCAGGAGAAGAGAAATCATGCAGTTCAGAGCAGAAATCATTGAAATAGAACCCAGAAGAACAGTAGAAGTGATCAACGGAACTAGGAGCTGGTACTTTGAAAGAATTCACAAGATTGATACACCCCTGTCCAGGCTGATCAAAAAGAAAAGAGAAATGACCCAAATCAACAAAATCATGAATGAAAGAGGAGAGATCACAAACAACACCAAAGAAATACAAACAATTATAAGAACGTAATCTGAGCAACCCTAGGGCAGCAAATTCCATAACCTGGAAGAAATGGGTGCATTCCTAGAGATGTGTCAACTAACAAAACTGACCCAGGAAGAAATAGAAAACATGAACAGTCCTATAACCACGAAGGCAATTGAAGTAGTCATCAAAAACCTCCCAAGAAACCAAAGCCCAGGGCCAGATGGTTTCCCAGGGGAATTCTATCAGACATTTAAAGAAGAATTAATACCTATTCTCCTGAAACTGTTCCAAACAATAGAAATGGAAGGAAAACTTCCAAACTCATTTATGAGGCCACCATTACCTTGATTCCAAAACCAGACAAAGATCCCATCAAAAAGAATTAGAGACCAATATCCTTGATGAACATCGATGCAAAAATTCTCACCAAAACTCTAGCCAAGAGGACACAACAGTACATGAAAAGGAGTCTTCACCATGACCAAGTGGGATTTATCCCTGGGCTGCAAGGCTGGTTCAACATCCGCAAATCAGTCAACGTGATCAAATACATTAACAAAAGAAAGAACGAGAATCATATGATCCTCTCAATAGATGCAGAAAAAGCATTGGACAAAGTACAGCACCCTTTCTGGATCAAAACTCTTCAGAGTATAGGGACAGCGGGTACATACCTCAATATCATAAAAGCCATCTACGAAAACCCTACAGCGAATATCATTCTCAATGGGGAAAAGCTGAGATCTTTTCCCCTAAGGTCAGGAACGCGGCAGGGATAGCCAATCTCACCACTGCTATTCAACATAGTATTAGAAGTCCTAGCCACAGCAATCAGACAACAAAAAGTAATCCAAGGCATCCAAATCGGCAGAGAGGAAGTCAAACTCTCACTCTTTGCAGATGATATGATACTTTATGTGGAAAACCCAAAAGACTCCACCCCAAAACTGCTAGAACTCACACAGCAATTCCGTCAAGTAGCAGGCTATAAAATCAATGCACAGGAATCAGTGGCATTCCTATACACCAACAACAAGACAGAAGAGAGACAAATCAAGGAGTCGATCCCATTCACAACTGCACCCAAAACCAGAAGAGACCTAGGAATATATTCATCCCAAGAGGCAAAGGATCTGTACCCAGAAAACTACAAAATACGCAGGAAAGAAATTGAAGAAGACACAAAGAAACGGAAAAACTTTCCATGCTCATGGATTGGGAGAACCAACATTGTGAAGAGGTCAATGCTACCTAGAGCAATCTACACATGCAATGCAATCCCCATCAAAATACCATCCACTTTTTTCCAGGAAATGGAACAAATACTCCTAAAATTTGAATGGAACCAGAAGAGACCCCGAATAGCCAGAGGAATATTGAGAAAGAAAAGCAAAGCTGGCGGCATCACAATTCTGGACTTCCAGCTCTATGACAAAGCTGTCATCATCAAGACAGTATGGTACTGGCACAAAAACAGACACATGGATCCATGGAACAGAATCGAGAGCCCAGAAATGGACCCTCAACTCTATGGTCAACTTATCTTTGACAGAGCAGGAAGGAATGTCCAATGGCAAAAAGAGAGTCTCTTCAACAACTGGTGTTGGGAGAATTGGACAGCCCCATGCAGAAGAATGACACTGGACCATTTCCTGACACCACACACAGAAGTAGACGCCAAATGGTTGAAAGACCTCAATGTGAGACAGGAGTCCATCAAAATCCTAAAGGAGAACACAGGTAGCAAGCTCTTCGACCTCAGCCGCAGCAACTTCTTCCTAGAAACATCACCAAAGGCACGGGAAGCCAGGGCAAAAATGAACTATTGGGATTTCATCAAGATAAAAAGCTTTGGCACAGCAAAAGAAACAGTCCACAAAACCAAAAGACAACCGACAGAATGGGAGAAATTATTTGCAAATGACCTATCAGATAAAGGGCTACTATCCAATATGTATAAAAACTTATCAAACTCAACACCCAAAGAACAAATAATCCAATCAAGAAATAGGCAGAAGACATGAACAGACATTTTTCCAAAGAAGACATCCAAATGGCCCACAGGCACATGAAAAAGTGCTCAACACGGCTCGGCATCAGGGAAATCCAAATCAAAACCTCAATGAGATACCACCTCACACCCGTCAGAATGGCTCAAATGAACAAGTCAGGGAACGACAGAGGTTGGCGGGGATGTGGAGAAAGGGGAACCCTCCTACACTGGTGGTGGGAATGCAAGCTGGTGCAACCCCTCTGGAAAAGTGTATGGAGGTTCCTCAAACAGTTATAATTAGAGCTACCATTCGATCCAGCAATTGCACTCCTGGGTATTTACCCCAAAGATACAAATGTAGGGACCCGAAGCGGTATGTGCACCCCATTGTTTATAGCAGCAATATCCATAATAGCCAAACGGTGGAAAGAGCCAAGATGTCCATCGAGAGATGAATGGATAAAGAAGAGGTGGTATATATATACACAATGGACTATTACGCAGCCATCAAAAGGAATGAGGTGTTGCCATGGACAACGACGTGGATGGAACTGGAGGGTCCGACGATTAGTGAAATAAGTCAATCAGAGAAAGACATGTATCATATGACCTCACTGATATGAGGGATTCTTAATCTCAGGAACAGAGTGAGGCTTGCTGGAGTGGTCGGGGGGGGGATGGGGTGGCTGGGTGATAGACTTTGGGGAGGGTATGAGCTACGGTGAGCGCTGTGAATTGTGTAAGACTGTTGAATCACAGATCTGTACTTCTGAAACAAATAACGCAACATATTTTAAGAATAAAGGAAAACAAGGAGACAGCAGGAGAGGAAGAATGAAGGGGAGTTAGTGAGAGGGGGAGACGGACCAGGAGAGATGATGGATTCTGAAAAATAATCCGAGGTTTCTAGAGGGGAGGTGGGTCGGTGGATTGGTTTGACTGGTGATGGTTATTAAAGAGGGCACATTCTGCATGGAGCACTGTGTGTTAGGAACAAACAATGAATCATGGGACAGTACACCAAAACAAATGATGTAGTACATGGTGATTAACAAAGCAATAAAAAACAAAGACTGTAATAAGAGATGAAGAAGGACACTATATCCTACTTAAAGGGTCTATCCAACAAGAAGATCTCACAATTGTAAATATCTATGCCCCGAACATGGGAGCATCCAATTATATAAGGCAATTAAGAAGAAAAGCAAAGAAACACATTGACCACCATACAATCATAGTGGGGGACTTTAACACCCCCCTGACTGAAATGGCCAGATCATCTAAGCAAAAGATCAACAAGGAAATAAAGACTTTAAATGACACACTGGACCAAATGGACTTCACAGACATATTCAGAACGTTCCATCCCAATGCAACGGAATACACATTCTTCTCTAGTGCCCATGGAACATTCTCCAGAATGGATCACATCCTAGGTCACAAATCAGGTCTCAACCGGTACCCAAAGATTGGGATCATTCCCTGCACATTTTCAGACCACAATGCTTTGAAACTAGAACTCAATCACAAGAGGAAAGTGGGAAAGAACTCAAATACATGGAGGCTAAAGAGCATCCTACGAAAGAATGAATGGGTCAACCAGGAAATTAAAGAAGAATTTAAAAAGTTCATGGAAACCAATGAAAATGAAAACTCAACTGTCCAAAATCTTTGGGATACAGCCAAGGCAGTCCTGCGAGGAAAGTATATAGCAATACAAGCCTTTCTCAAGAAACAAGAAAGGTCTCAAATGCACACCCAACCCTACACCTAAAGGAGCTGGAGAAAGAACGGCAAATAAAGCCTAAACCCAGCAGGAGAAGAGAAATCATGCAGTTCAGAGCAGAAATCATTGAAATAGAACCCAGAAGAACAGTAGAAGTGATCAACGGAACTAGGAGCTGGTACTTTGAAAGAATTCACAAGATTGATACACCCCTGTCCAGGCTGATCAAAAAGAAAAGAGAAATGACCCAAATCAACAAAATCATGAATGAAAGAGGAGAGATCACAAACAACACCAAAGAAATACAAACAATTATAAGAACGTAATCTGAGCAACCCTAGGGCAGCAAATTCCATAACCTGGAAGAAATGGGTGCATTCCTAGAGATGTGTCAACTAACAAAACTGACCCAGGAAGAAATAGAAAACATGAACAGTCCTATAACCACGAAGGCAATTGAAGTAGTCATCAAAAACCTCCCAAGAAACCAAAGCCCAGGGCCAGATGGTTTCCCAGGGGAATTCTATCAGACATTTAAAGAAGAATTAATACCTATTCTCCTGAAACTGTTCCAAACAATAGAAATGGAAGGAAAACTTCCAAACTCATTTATGAGGCCACCATTACCTTGATTCCAAAACCAGACAAAGATCCCATCAAAAAGGAGAATTAGAGACCAATATCCTTGATGAACATCGATGCAAAAATTCTCACCAAAACTCTAGCCAAGAGGACACAACAGTACATGAAAAGGAGTCTTCACCATGACCAAGTGGGATTTATCCCTGGGCTGCAAGGCTGGTTCAACATCCGCAAATCAGTCAACGTGATCAAATACATTAACAAAAGAAAGAACGAGAATCATATGATCCTCTCAATAGATGCAGAAAAAGCATTGGACAAAGTACAGCACCCTTTCTGGATCAAAACTCTTCAGAGTATAGGGACAGCGGGTACATACCTCAATATCATAAAAGCCATCTACGAAAACCCTACAGCGAATATCATTCTCAATGGGGAAAAGCTGAGATCTTTTCCCCTAAGGTCAGGAACGCGGCAGGGATAGCCAATCTCACCACTGCTATTCAACATAGTATTAGAAGTCCTAGCCACAGCAATCAGACAACAAAAAGTAATCCAAGGCATCCAAATCGGCAGAGAGGAAGTCAAACTCTCACTCTTTGCAGATGATATGATACTTTATGTGGAAAACCCAAAAGACTCCACCCCAAAACTGCTAGAACTCACACAGCAATTCCGTCAAGTAGCAGGCTATAAAATCAATGCACAGGAATCAGTGGCATTCCTATACACCAACAACAAGACAGAAGAGAGACAAATCAAGGAGTCGATCCCATTCACAACTGCACCCAAAACCAGAAGAGACCTAGGAATATATTCATCCCAAGAGGCAAAGGATCTGTACCCAGAAAACTACAAAATACGCAGGAAAGAAATTGAAGAAGACACAAAGAAACGGAAAAACTTTCCATGCTCATGGATTGGGAGAACCAACATTGTGAAGAGGTCAATGCTACCTAGAGCAATCTACACATGCAAAGCAATCCCCATCAAAATACCATCCACTTTTTTCCAGGAAATGGAACAAATACTCCTAAAATTTGAATGGAACCAGAAGAGACCCCGAATAGCCAGAGGAATATTGAGAAAGAAAAGCAAAGCTGGCGGCATCACAATTCTGGACTTCCAGCTCTATGACAAAGCTGTCATCATCAAGACAGTATGGTACTGGCACAAAAACAGACACATGGATCCATGGAACAGAATCGAGAGCCCAGAAATGGACCCTCAACTCTATGGTCAACTTATCTTTGACAGAGCAGGAAGGAATGTCCAATGGCAAAAAGAGAGTCTCTTCAACAACTGGTGTTGGGAGAATTGGACAGCCCCATGCAGAAGAATGACACTGGACCATTTCCTGACACCACACACAGAAGTAGACGCCAAATGGTTGAAAGACCTCAATGTGAGACAGGAGTCCATCAAAATCCTAAAGGAGAACACAGGTAGCAAGCTCTTCGACCTCAGCCGCAGCAACTTCTTCCTAGAAACATCACCAAAGGCACGGGAAGCCAGGGCAAAAATGAACTATTGGGATTTCATCAAGATAAAAAGCTTTGGCACAGCAAAAGAAACAGTCCACAAAACCAAAAGACAACCGACAGAATGGGAGAAATTATTTGCAAATGACCTATCAGATAAAGGGCTACTACCCAATATGTATAAAAACTTATCAAACTCAACACCCAAAGAACAAATAATCCAATCAAGAAATAGGCAGAAGATATGAACAGACATTTTTCCAAAGAAGACATCCAAATGGCCCACAGGCACATGAAAAAGTGCTCAACACGGCTTGGCATCAGAGAAATCCAAATGAAAACCTCAATGAGATACCACCTCACACCCGTCAGAATGGCTCAAATGAACAAGTCAGGGAACGACAGAGTTTGGCGGGGATGTGGAGATAGGGGAACCCGCCGACACTGGTGGTGGGAATGCAAGCTGCTGCAACCCCTCTGGAAAACAGTATGGAGGTTCCTCACACAGTTGAAATTAGAGCTACCATTCGATCCAACATTTGCACTCCTGGGTATTTACCCCAAAGATACAAATGTAGGGACCCGAAGCGGTACGTGCACCCCATTGTTTATAGCAGCAATGTCCACAATAGCCAAACTGTGGAAACAGCCAAGATGTCCATCGACAGATGAATGGATAAAGAAGAGGTGGTATATATATACACAATGGACTATTACGCAGCCATCAAAAGGAATGAGATGTTGCCATGGACAACGACGTGGATGGAACTGGAGGGTCCGACGATTAGTGAAATAAGTCAATCAGAGAAAGACATGTATCATATGACCCCACTGATATGAGGGATTCTTAATCTCAGGAACAGAGTGAGGCTTGCTGGAGTGGTCTGGGGTGGGAAGGATGGGGTGGCTGGGTGATAGACATTGGGGAGGGTATGAGCTACGGTGAGCGCTGTGAATTGTGTAAGACTGTTGAATCACAGATCTGTACTTCTGAAACAACGCAACATATTTTAAGAATAAAGGAAAAGAAGGAGACAGCAGGAGTGGAAGAATGAAGGGGAGTTAGTGAGAGGATGAGACGGACCAGGAGAGATGATGGGTTCTGAAAAAAAATCTGAGGTTTCTAGAGGGGAGGTGGGTCGGGGGATTGGTTAGCCTGGTGGTGGGTATTAAAGAGGGCACATTCTCCATGGAGCACTGTGTGTTAGGAACAAACAATGAATCATGGGACACTACACCAAAACAAATGATGTACTCCATGGTGATTAACAAAGCAATAAAAAACAAAGACTGTAATAAGAGATGAAGAAGGACACTATATCCTACTTAAAGGGTCTATCCAACAAGAAGATCTCACAATTGTAAATATCTATGCCCCGAACATGGGAGCATCCAATTATATAAGGCAATTAAGAAGAAAAGCAAAGAAACACATTGACCACCATACAATCATAGTGGGGGACTTTAACACCCCCCTGACTGAAATGGCCAGATCATCTAAGCAAAAGATCAACAAGGAAATAAAGACTTTAAATGACACACTGGACAAAATGGACTTCACAGACATATTCAGAACGTTCCATCCCAATGCAACGGAATACACATTCTTCTCTAGTGCCCATGGAACATTCTCCAGAATGGATCACATCCTAGGTCACAAATCAGGTCTCAACCGGTACCCAAAGATTGGGATCATTCCCTGCACATTTTCAGACCACAATGCTTTGAAACTAGAACTCAATCACAAGAGGAAAGTGGGAAAGAACTCAAATACATGGAGGCTAAAGAGCATCCTACGAAAGAATGAATGGGTCAACCAGGAAATTAAAGAAGAATTTAAAAAGTTCATGGAAACCAATGAAAATGAAAACTCAACTGTCCAAAATCTTTGGGATACAGCCAAGGCAGTCCTGCGAGGAAAGTATATAGCAATACAAGCCTTTCTCAAGAAACAAGAAAGGTCTCAAATGCACACCCAACCCTACACCTAAAGGAGCTGGAGAAAGAACGGCAAATAAAGCCTAAACCCAGCAGGAGAAGAGAAATCATGCAGTTCAGAGCAGAAATCATTGAAATAGAACCCAGAAGAACAGTAGAAGTGATCAACGGAACTAGGAGCTGGTACTTTGAAAGAATTCACAAGATTGATACACCCCTGTCCAGGCTGATCAAAAAGAAAAGAGAAATGACCCAAATCAACAAAATCATGAATGAAAGAGGAGAGATCACAAACAACACCAAAGAAATACAAACAATTATAAGAACGTAATCTGAGCAACCCTAGGGCAGCAAATTCCATAACCTGGAAGAAATGGGTGCATTCCTAGAGATGTGTCAACTAACAAAACTGACCCAGGAAGAAATAGAAAACATGAACAGTCCTATAACCACGAAGGCAATTGAAGTAGTCATCAAAAACCTCCCAAGAAACCAAAGCCCAGGGCCAGATGGTTTCCCAGGGGAATTCTATCAGACATTTAAAGAAGAATTAATACCTATTCTCCTGAAACTGTTCCAAACAATAGAAATGGAAGGAAAACTTCCAAACTCATTTATGAGGCCACCATTACCTTGATTCCAAAACCAGACAAAGATCCCATCAAAAAGGAGAATTAGAGACCAATATCCTTGATGAACATCGATGCAAAAATTCTCACCAAAATACTAGCCAAGAGGACCCAACAGTACATGAAAAGGAGTATTCACCATGACCAAGTGGGATTTATCCCTGGGCTGCAAGGCTGGTTCAACATCCGCAAATCAGTCAACGTGATCAAATATATTAACAAAAGAAAGAACGAGCATCATATGATCCTCTCAATAGATGCAGAAAAAGCATTGGACAAAGTACAGCACCCTTTCTGGATCAAAACTCTTCAGAGTATAGGGACAGCGGGTACATACCTCAATATCATAAAAGCCATCTACGAAAACCCTACAGCGAATATCATTCTCAATGGGGAAAAGCTGAGATCTTTTCCCCTAAGGTCAGGAACGCGGCAGGGATAGCCATTCTCACCACTGCTATTCAACATAGTATTAGAAGTCCTAGCCACAGCAATCAGACAACAAAAAGAAATCAAAAGCATCCAAATCGGCAGAGAGGAAGTCAAACTCTCACTCTTTGCAGATGATATGATACTTTATGTGGAAAACCCAAAACACTCCACCCCAAAACTGCTAGAACTCACACAGCAATTCCGTCAAGTAGCAGGCTATAAAATCAATGCACAGGAATCAGTGGCATTCCTATACACCAACAACAAGACAGAAGAGAGACAAATCAAGGAGTCGATCCCATTCACAACTGCACCCAAAACCAGAAGAGACCTAGGAATATATTCATCCCAAGAGGCAAAGGATCTGTACTCAGAAAACTACAAAATACGCAGGAAAGAAATTGAAGAAGACACAAAGAAACGGAAAAACGTTCCATGCTCATGGATTGGGAGAACCAACATTGTGAAGAGGTCAATGCTACCTAGAGCAATCTACACATGCAATGCAATCCCCATCAAAATACCATCCACTTTTTTCCAGGAAATGGAACAAATACTCCTAAAATTTGAATGGAACCAGAAGAGACCCCGAATAGCCAGAGGAATATTGAGAAAGAAAAGCAAAGCTGGCGGCATCACAATTCTGGACTTCCAGCTCTATGACAAAGCTGTCATCAACAAGACAGTATGGTACTGGCACAAAAACAGACACATGGATCCATGGAACAGAATCGAGAGCCCAGAAATGGACCCTCAACTCTATGGTCAACTTATCTTTGACAGAGCAGGAAGGAATGTCCAATGGCAAAAAGAGAGTCTCTTCAACAACTGGTGTTGGGAGAATTGGACAGCCCCATGCAGAAGAATGACAGTGGACCATTTCCTGACACCACACACAAAAGTAGACTCCAAATGGTTGAAAGACCTCAATGTGAGACAGGAGTCCATCAAAATCCTAAAGGAGAACACAGGTAGCAAGCACTTCGACCTCAGCCGCAGCAACTTCTTCCTAGAAACATCACCAAAGGCACGGGAAGCCAGGGCAAAAATGAACTATTGGGATTTCATCAAGATAAAAAGCTTTGGCACAGCAAAAGAAACAGTCCACAAAACCAAAAGACAACCGACAGAATGGGAGAAATTATTTGCAAATGACCTATCAGATAAAGGGCTACTACCCAATATGTATAAAAACTTATCAAACTCAACACCCAAAGAACAAATAATCCAATCAAGAAATAGGCAGAAGACATGAACAGACATTTTTCCAAAGAAGACATCCAAATGGCCCACAGGCACATGAAAAAGTGCTCAACACGGCTTGGCATCAGAGAAATCCAAATGAAAACCTCAATGAGATACCACCTCACACCCGTCAGAATGGCTCAAATGAACAAGTCAGGGAACGACAGAGTTTGGCGGGGATGTGGAGATAGGGGAACCCGCCGACACTGGTGGTGGGAATGCAAGCTGCTGCAACCCCTCTGGAAAACAGTATGGAGGTTCCTCACACAGTTGAAATTAGAGCTACCATTCGATCCAACATTTGCACTCCTGGGTATTTACCCCAAAGATACAAATGTAGGGACCCGAAGCGGTACGTGCACCCCATTGTTTATAGCAGCAATGTCCACAATAGCCAAACTGTGGAAACAGCCAAGATGTCCATCGACAGATGAATGGATAAAGAAGAGGTGATATATATATACACAATGGACTATTACGCAGCCATCAAAAGCAATGAGATGTTGCCATGGACAACGACGTGGATGGAACTGGAGGGTCCGACGATTAGTGAAATAAGTCAATCAGAGAAAGACATGTATCATATGACCCCACTGATATGAGGGATTCTTAATCTCAGGAACAGAGTGAGGCTTGCTGGAGTGGTCGGGGGTGGGAGGGATGGGGTGGCTGGGTGATAGACATTGGGGAGGGTATGAGCTACGGTGAGCGCTGTGAATTGTGTAAGATTGTTGAATCACAGATCTGTACTTCTAAAACAACGCAACATATTTTAAGAATAAAGGAAAAGAAGGAGACAGCAGGAGTGGAAGAATGAAGGGGAGTTAGTGAGAGGATGAGACGGACCAGGAGAGATGATGGGTTCTGAAAAAAAATCTGAGGTTTCTAGAGGGGAGGTGGGTCGGGGGATTGGTTAGCCTGGTGGTGGGTATTAAAGAGGGCACATTCTCCATGGAGCACTGTGTGTTAGGAACAAACAATGAATCATGGGACACTACACCAAAACAAATGATGTACTCCATGGTGATTAACAAAGCAATAAAAAACAAAGACTGTAATAAGAGATGAAGAAGGACACTATATCCTACTTAAAGGGTCTATCCAACAAGAAGATCTCACAATTGTAAATATCTATGCCCCGAACATGGGAGCATCCAATTATATAAGGCAATTAAGAAGAAAAGCAAAGAAACACATTGACCACCATACAATCATAGTGGGGGACTTTAACACCCCCCTGACTGAAATGGCCAGATCATCTAAGCAAAAGATCAACAAGGAAATAAAGACTTTAAATGACACACTGGACAAAATGGACTTCACAGACATATTCAGAACGTTCCATCCCAATGCAACGGAATACACATTCTTCTCTAGTGCCCATGGAACATTCTCCAGAATGGATCACATCCTAGGTCACAAATCAGGTCTCAACCGGTACCCAAAGATTGGGATCATTCCCTGCACATTTTCAGACCACAATGCTTTGAAACTAGAACTCAATCACAAGAGGAAAGTGGGAAAGAACTCAAATACATGGAGGCTAAAGAGCATCCTACGAAAGAATGAATGGGTCAACCAGGAAATTAAAGAAGAATTTAAAAAGTTCATGGAAACCAATGAAAATGAAAACTCAACTGTCCAAAATCTTTGGGATACAGCCAAGGCAGTCCTGCGAGGAAAGTATATAGCAATACAAGCCTTTCTCAAGAAACAAGAAAGGTCTCAAATGCACACCCAACCCTACACCTAAAGGAGCTGGAGAAAGAACGGCAAATAAAGCCTAAACCCAGCAGGAGAAGAGAAATCATGCAGTTCAGAGCAGAAATCATTGAAATAGAACCCAGAAGAACAGTAGAAGTGATCAACGGAACTAGGAGCTGGTACTTTGAAAGAATTCACAAGATTGATACACCCCTGTCCAGGCTGATCAAAAAGAAAAGAGAAATGACCCAAATCAACAAAATCATGAATGAAAGAGGAGAGATCACAAACAACACCAAAGAAATACAAACAATTATAAGAACGTAATCTGAGCAACCCTAGGGCAGCAAATTCCATAACCTGGAAGAAATGGGTGCATTCCTAGAGATGTGTCAACTAACAAAACTGACCCAGGAAGAAATAGAAAACATGAACAGTCCTATAACCACGAAGGCAATTGAAGTAGTCATCAAAAACCTCCCAAGAAACCAAAGCCCAGGGCCAGATGGTTTCCCAGGGGAATTCTATCAGACATTTAAAGAAGAATTAATACCTATTCTCCTGAAACTGTTCCAAACAATAGAAATGGAAGGAAAACTTCCAAACTCATTTATGAGGCCACCATTACCTTGATTCCAAAACCAGACAAAGATCCCATCAAAAAGGAGAATTAGAGACCAATATCCTTGATGAACATCGATGCAAAAATTCTCACCAAAATACTAGCCAAGAGGACCCAACAGTACATGAAAAGGAGTATTCACCATGACCAAGTGGGATTTATCCCTGGGCTGCAAGGCTGGTTCAACATCCGCAAATCAGTCAACGTGATCAAATATATTAACAAAAGAAAGAACGAGCATCATATGATCCTCTCAATAGATGCAGAAAAAGCATTGGACAAAGTACAGCACCCTTTCTGGATCAAAACTCTTCAGAGTATAGGGACAGCGGGTACATACCTCAATATCATAAAAGCCATCTACGAAAACCCTACAGCGAATATCATTCTCAATGGGGAAAAGCTGAGATCTTTTCCCCTAAGGTCAGGAACGCGGCAGGGATAGCCATTCTCACCACTGCTATTCAACATAGTATTAGAAGTCCTAGCCACAGCAATCAGACAACAAAAAGAAATCAAAAGCATCCAAATCGGCAGAGAGGAAGTCAAACTCTCACTCTTTGCAGATGATATGATACTTTATGTGGAAAACCCAAAACACTCCACCCCAAAACTGCTAGAACTCACACAGCAATTCCGTCAAGTAGCAGGCTATAAAATCAATGCACAGGAATCAGTGGCATTCCTATACACCAACAACAAGACAGAAGAGAGACAAATCAAGGAGTCGATCCCATTCACAACTGCACCCAAAACCAGAAGAGACCTAGGAATATATTCATCCCAAGAGGCAAAGGATCTGTACTCAGAAAACTACAAAATACGCAGGAAAGAAATTGAAGAAGACACAAAGAAACGGAAAAACGTTCCATGCTCATGGATTGGGAGAACCAACATTGTGAAGAGGTCAATGCTACCTAGAGCAATCTACACATGCAATGCAATCCCCATCAAAATACCATCCACTTTTTTCCAGGAAATGGAACAAATACTCCTAAAATTTGAATGGAACCAGAAGAGACCCCGAATAGCCAGAGGAATATTGAGAAAGAAAAGCAAAGCTGGCGGCATCACAATTCTGGACTTCCAGCTCTATGACAAAGCTGTCATCAACAAGACAGTATGGTACTGGCACAAAAACAGACACATGGATCCATGGAACAGAATCGAGAGCCCAGAAATGGACCCTCAACTCTATGGTCAACTTATCTTTGACAGAGCAGGAAGGAATGTCCAATGGCAAAAAGAGAGTCTCTTCAACAACTGGTGTTGGGAGAATTGGACAGCCCCATGCAGAAGAATGACAGTGGACCATTTCCTGACACCACACACAAAAGTAGACTCCAAATGGTTGAAAGACCTCAATGTGAGACAGGAGTCCATCAAAATCCTAAAGGAGAACACAGGTAGCAAGCACTTCGACCTCAGCCGCAGCAACTTCTTCCTAGAAACATCACCAAAGGCACGGGAAGCCAGGGCAAAAATGAACTATTGGGATTTCATCAAGATAAAAAGCTTTGGCACAGCAAAAGAAACAGTCCACAAAACCAAAAGACAACCGACAGAATGGGAGAAATTATTTGCAAATGACCTATCAGATAAAGGGCTACTACCCAATATGTATAAAAACTTATCAAACTCAACACCCAAAGAACAAATAATCCAATCAAGAAATAGGCAGAAGACATGAACAGACATTTTTCCAAAGAAGACATCCAAATGGCCCACAGGCACATGAAAAAGTGCTCAACACGGCTTGGCATCAGAGAAATCCAAATGAAAACCTCAATGAGATACCACCTCACACCCGTCAGAATGGCTCAAATGAACAAGTCAGGGAACGACAGAGTTTGGCGGGGATGTGGAGATAGGGGAACCCGCCGACACTGGTGGTGGGAATGCAAGCTGCTGCAACCCCTCTGGAAAACAGTATGGAGGTTCCTCACACAGTTGAAATTAGAGCTACCCTTCGATCCAACATTTGCACTCCTGGGTATTTACCCCAAAGATACAAATGTAGGGACCCGAAGCGGTACGTGCACCCCATTGTTTATAGCAGCAATGTCCACAATAGCCAAACTGTGGAAACAGCCAAGATGTCCATCGACAGATGAATGGATAAAGAAGAGGTGATATATATATACACAATGGACTATTACGCAGCCATCAAAAGCAATGAGATGTTGCCATGGACAACGACGTGGATGGAACTGGAGGGTCCGACGATTAGTGAAATAAGTCAATCAGAGAAAGACATGTATCATATGACCCCACTGATATGAGGGATTCTTAATCTCAGGAACAGAGTGAGGCTTGCTGGAGTGGTCGGGGGTGGGAGGGATGGGGTGGCTGGGTGATAGACATTGGGGAGGGTATGAGCTACGGTGAGCGCTGTGAATTGTGTAAGATTGTTGAATCACAGATCTGTACTTCTAAAACAACGCAACATATTTTAAGAATAAAGGAAAAGAAGGAGACAGCAGGAGTGGAAGAATGAAGGGGAGTTAGTGAGAGGATGAGACGGACCAGGAGAGATGATGGGTTCTGAAAAAAAATCTGAGGTTTCTAGAGGGGAGGTGGGTCAGGGGATTGGTTAGCCTGGTGGTGGGTATTAAAGAGGGCACATTCTCCATGGAGCACTGTGTGTTAGGAACAAACAATGAATCATGGGACACTACACCAAAACAAATGATGTACTCCATGGTGATTAACAAAGCAATAAAAAACAAAGACTGTAATAAGAGATGAAGAAGGACACTATATCCTACTTAAAGGGTCTATCCAACAAGAAGATCTCACAATTGTAAATATCTATGCCCCGAACATGGGAGCATCCAATTATATAAGGCAATTAAGAAGAAAAGCAAAGAAACACATTGACCACCATACAATCATAGTGGGGGACTTTAACACCCCCCTGACTGAAATGGCCAGATCATCTAAGCAAAAGATCAACAAGGAAATAAAGACTTTAAATGACACACTGGACCAAATGGACTTCACAGACATATTCAGAACGTTCCATCCCAATGCAACGGAATACACATTCTTCTCTAGTGCCCATGGAACATTCTCCAGAATGGATCACATCCTAGGTCACAAATCAGGTCTCAACCGGTACCCAAAGATTGGGATCATTCCCTGCACATTTTCAGACCACAATGCTTTGAAACTAGAACTCAATCACAAGAGGAAAGTGGGAAAGAACTCAAATACATGGAGGCTAAAGAGCATCCTACGAAAGAATGAATGGGTCAACCAGGAAATTAAAGAAGAATTTAAAAAGTTCATGGAAACCAATGAAAATGAAAACTCAACTGTCCAAAATCTTTGGGATACAGCCAAGGCAGTCCTGCGAGGAAAGTATATAGCAATACAAGCCTTTCTCAAGAAACAAGAAAGGTCTCAAATACACACCCAACCCTACACCTAAAGGAGCTGGAGAAAGAACGGCAAATAAAGCCTAAACCCAGCAGGAGAAGAGAAATCATGCAGTTCAGAGCAGAAATCATTGAAATAGAACCCAGAAGATCAGTAGAAGTGATCAACGGAACTAGGAGCTGGTACTTTGAAAGAATTCACAAGATTGATACACCCCTGTCCAGGCTGATCAAAAAGAAAAGAGAAATGACCCAAATCAACAAAATCATGAATGAAAGAGGAGAGATCACAAACAACACCAAAGAAATACAATCAATTATAAGAACGTAATCTGAGCAACCCTAGGGCAGCAAATTCCATAACCTGGAAGAAATGGGTGCATTCCTAGAGATGTGTCAACTAACAAAACTGACCCAGGAAGAAATAGAAAACATGAACAGTCCTATAACCACGAAGGCAATTGAAGTAGTCATCAAAAACCTCCCAAGAAACCAAAGCCCAGGGCCAGATGGTTTCCCAGGGGAATTCTATCAGACATTTAAAGAAGAATTAATACCTATTCTCCTGAAACTGTTCCAAACAATAGAAATGGAAGGAAAACTTCCAAACTCATTTATGAGGCCACCATTACCTTGATTCCAAAACCAGACAAAGATCCCATCAAAAAGGAGAATTAGAGACCAATATCCTTGATGAACATCGATGCAAAAATTCTCACCAAAATACTAGCCAAGAGGACCCAACAGTACATGAAAAGGAGTATTCACCATGACCAAGTGGGATTTATCCCTGGGCTGCAAGGCTGGTTCAACATCCGCAAATCAGTCAACGTGATCAAATACATTAACAAAAGAAAGAACGAGAATCATAGGATCCTCTCAATAGATGCAGAAAAAGCATTGGACAAAGTACAGCACCCTTTCTGGATCAAAACTCTTCAGAGTATAGGGACAGCGGGTACATACCTCAATATCATAAAAGCCATCTACGAAAACCCTACAGCGAATATCATTCTCAATGGGGAAAAGCTGAGATCTTTTCCCCTAAGGTCAGGAACGCGGCAGGGATAGCCATTCTCACCACTGCTATTCAACATAGTATTAGAAGTCCTAGCCACAGCAATCAGACAACAAAATGTAATCCAAGGCATCCAAATCGGCAGAGAGGAAGTCAAACTCTCACTCTTTGCAGATGATATGATACTTTATGTGGAAAACCCAAAAGACTCCACCCCAAAACTGCTAGAACTCACACAGCAATTCCGTCAAGTAGCAGGCTATAAAATCAATGCACAGGAATCAGTGGCATTCCTATACACCAACAACAAGACAGAAGAGAGACAAATCAAGGAGTCGATCCCATTCACAACTGCACCCAAAACCAGAAGAGACCTAGGAATATATTCATCCCAAGAGGCAAAGGATCTGTACCCAGAAAACTACAAAATACGCAGGAAAGAAATTGAAGAAGACACAAAGAAACGGAAAAACGTTCCATGCTCATGGATTGGGAGAACCAACATTGTGAAGAGGTCAATGCTACCTAGAGCAATCTACACATGCAATGCAATCCCCATCAAAATACCATCCACTTTTTTCCAGGAAATGGAACAAATACTCCTAAAATTTGAATGGAACCAGAAGAGACCCCGAATAGCCAGAGGAATATTGAGAAAGAAAAGCAAAGCTGGCGGCATCACAATTCTGGACTTCCAGCTCTATGACAAAGCTGTCATCAACAAGACAGTATGGTACTGGCACAAAAACAGACACATGGATCCATGGAACAGAATCGAGAGCCCAGAAATGGACCCTCAACTCTATGGTCAACTTATCTTTGACAGAGCAGGAAGGAATGTCCAATGGCAAAAAGAGAGTCTCTTCAACAACTGGTGTTGGGAGAATTGGACAGCCCCATGCAGAAGAATGACAGTGGACCATTTCCTGACACCACACACAAAAGTAGACTCCAAATGGTTGAAAGACCTCAATGTGAGACAGGAGTCCATCAAAATCCTAAAGGAGAACACAGGTAGCAAGCTCTTCGACCTCAGCCGCAGCAACTTCTTCCTAGAAACATCACCAAAGGCACGGGAAGCCAGGGCAAAAATGAACTATTGGGATTTCATCAAGATAAAAAGCTTTGGCACAGCAAAAGAAACAGTCCACAAAACCAAAAGACAACCGACAGAATGGGAGAAATTATTTGCAAATGACCTATCAGATAAAGGGCTACTACCCAATATGTATAAAAACTTATCAAACTCAACACCCAAAGAACAAATAATCCAATCAAGAAATAGGCAGAAGACATGAACAGAGATTTTTCCAAAGAAGACATCCAAATGGCCCACAGGCACATGAAAAAGTGCTCAACACGGCTTGGCATCAGAGAAATCCAAATGAAAACCTCAATGAGATACCACCTCACACCCGTCAGAATGGCTCAAATGAACAAGTCAGGGAACGACAGAGTTTGGCGGGGATGTGGAGATAGGGGAACCCGCCGACACTGGTGGTGGGAATGCAAGCTGCTGCAACCCCTCTGGAAAACAGTATGGAGGTTCCTCACACAGTTGAAATTAGAGCTACCCTTCGATCCAACATTTGCACTCCTGGGTATTTACCCCAAAGATACAAATGTAGGGACCCGAAGCGGTACGTGCACCCCATTGTTTATAGCAGCAATGTCCACAATAGCCAAACTGTGGAAACAGCCAAGATGTCCATCGACAGATGAATGGATAAAGAAGAGGTGGTATATATATACACAATGGACTATTACGCAGCCATCAAAAGGAATGAGATGTTGCCATGGACAACGACGTGGATGGAACTGGAGGGTCCGACGATTAGTGAAATAAGCCAATCAGAGAAAGACATGTATCATATGACCCCACTGATATGAGGGATTCTTAATCTCAGGAACAGAGTGAGGCTTGCTGGAGTGGTCGGGGGTGGGAGGGATGGGGTGGCTGGGTGATAGACATTGGGGAGGGTATGAGCTACGGTGAGCGCTGTGAATTGTGTAAGACTGTTGAATCACAGATCTGTACTTCTGAAACAACGCAACATATTTTAAGAATAAAGGAAAAGAAGGAGACAGCAGGAGTGGAAGAATGAAGGGGAGTTAGTGAGAGGATGAGACGGACCAGGAGAGATGATGGGTTCTGAAAAAAAATCTGAGGTTTCTAGAGGGGAGGTGGGTCGGGGGATTGGTTAGCCTGGTGGTGGGTATTAAAGAGGGCACATTCTCCATGGAGCACTGTGTGTTAGGAACAAACAATGAATCATGGGACACTACACCAAAACAAATGATGTACTCCATGGTGATTAACAAAGCAATAAAAAACAAAGACTGTAATAAGAGATGAAGAAGGACACTATATCCTACTTAAAGGGTCTATCCAACAAGAAGATCTCACAATTGTAAATATCTATGCCCCGAACATGGGAGCATCCAATTATATAAGGCAATTAAGAAGAAAAGCAAAGAAACACATTGACCACCATACAATCATAGTGGGGGCTTTAACACTCCCCCTGACTGAAATGGCCAGATCATCTAAGCAAAAGATCAACAAGGAAATAAAGACTTTAAATGACACACTGGACCAAATGGACTTCACAGACATATTCAGAACGTTCCATCCCAATGCAACGGAATACACATTCTTCTCTAGTGCCCATGGAACATTCTCCAGAATGGATCACATCCTAGGTCACAAATCAGGTCTCAACCGGTACCCAAAGATTGGGATCATTCCCTGCACATTTTCAGACCACAATGTTTTGAAACTAGAACTCAATCACAAGAGGAGAGTCGGAAAGAACTCAAATACATGGAGGCTAAAGAGCATCCTACGAAAGAATGAATGGGTCAACCAGGAAATTAAAGAAGAATTTAAAAAGTTCATGGAAACCAATGAAAATGAAAACTCAACTGTCCAAAATCTTTGGGATACAGCCAAGGCAGTCCTGCGAGGAAAGTATATAGCAATACAAGCCTTTCTCAAGAAACAAGAAAGGTCTCAAATACACACCCAACCCTACACCTAAAGGAGCTGGAGAAAGAACGGCAAATAAAGCCTAAACCCAGCAGGAGAAGAGAAATCATTCAGTTCAGAGCAGAAATCAATGAAATAGAACCCAGAAGAACAGTAGAAGTGATCAACGGAACTAGGAGCTGGTACTTTGAAAGAATTCACAAGATTGATACACCCCTGTCCAGGCTGATCAAAAAGAAAAGAGAAATGACCCAAATCAACAAAATCATGAATGAAAGAGGAGAGATCACAAACAACACCAAAGAAATACAAACAATTATAAGAACGTAATCTGAGCAACCCTAGGGCAGCAAATTCCATAACCTGGAAGAAATGGGTGCATTCCTAGAGATGTGTCAACTAACAAAACTGACCCAGGAAGAAATAGAAAACATGAACAGTCCTATAACCACGAAGGCAATTGAAGTAGTCATCAAAAACCTCCCCAGAAACCAAAGCCCAGGGCCAGATGGTTTCCCAGGGGAATTCTATCAGACATTTAAAGAAGAATTAATACCTATTCTCCTGAAACTGTTCCAAACAATAGAAATGGAAGGAAAACTTCCAAACTCATTTATGAGGCCACCATTACCTTGATTCCAAAACCAGACAAAGATCCCATCAAAAAGGAGAATTAGAGACCAATATCCTTGATGAACATCGATGCAAAAATTCTCACCAAAATACTAGCCAAGAGGACCCAACAGTACATGAAAAGGAGTATTCACCATGACCAAGTGGGATTTATCCCTGGGCTGCAAGGCTGGTTCAACATCCGCAAATCAGTCAACGTGATCAAATACATTAACAAAAGAAAGAACGAGAATCATAGGATCCTCTCAATAGATGCAGAAAAAGCATTGGACAAAGTACAGCACCCTTTCTGGATCAAAACTCTTCAGAGTATAGGGACAGCGGGTACATACCTCAATATCATAAAAGCCATCTACGAAAACCCTACAGCGAATATCATTCTCAATGGGGAAAAGCTGAGATCTTTTCCCCTAAAGTCAGCAACGCGGCAGGGATAGCCACTCTCACCGCTGCTATTCAACATAGTATTAGAAGTCCTAGCCACAGCAATCAGACAACAAAAGTAATCCAAGGCATCCAAATCGGCAGAGAGGAAGTCAAACTCTCACTCTTGGCAGATGATATGATACTTTATGTGGAAAACCCAAAAGACTCCACCCCAAAACTGCTAGAACTCACACAGCAATTCCGTCATGTAGCAGGGTATAAAATCAATGCACAGGAATCAGTGGCATTCCTATACACCAACAACAAGACAGAAGAGAGACAAATCAAGGAGTCGATCCCATTCACAACTGCACCCAAAACCAGAAGAGACCTAGGAATATATTGAACCCAAGAGGCAAGGGATCTGTACCCAGAAAACTACAAAATACGCAGGAAAGAAATTGAAGAAGACACAAAGAAACGGAAAAACTTTCCATGCTCATGGATTGGGAGAACCAACATTGTGAAGAGGTCAATGCTACCTAGAGCAATCTACACATGCAATGCAATCCCCATCAAAATACCATCCACTTTTTTCCAGGAAATGGAACAAATACTCCTAAAATTTGAATGGAACCAGAAGAGACCCCGAATAGCCAGAGGAATATTGAGAAAGAAAAGCAAAGCTGGCGGCATCACAATTCTGGACTTCCAGCTCTATGACAAAGCTGTCATCATCAAGACAGTATGGTACTGGCACAAAAACAGACACATGGATCCATGGAACAGAATCGAGAGCCCAGAAATGGACCCTCAACTCTATGGTCAACTTATCTTTGACAGAGCAGGAAGGAATGTCCAATGGCAAAAAGAGAGTCTCTTCAACAACTGGTGTTGGGAGAATTGGACAGCCCCATGCAGAAGAATGACACTGGACCATTTCCTGACACCACACACAGAAGTAGACGCCAAATGGTTGAAAGACCTCAATGTGAGACAGGAGTCCATCAAAATCCTAAAGGAGAACACAGGTAGCAAGCTCTTCGACCTCAGCCGCAGCAACTTCTTCCTAGAAACATCACCAAAGGCACGGGAAGCCAGGGCAAAAATGAACTATTGGGATTTCATCAAGATAAAAAGCTTTGGCACAGCAAAAGAAACAGTCCACAAAACCAAAAGACAACCGACAGAATGGGAGAAATTATTTGCAAATGACCTATCAGATAAAGGGCTACTATCCAATATGTATAAAAACTTATCAAACTCAACACCCAAAGAACAAATAATCCAATCAAGAAATAGGCAGAAGACATGAACAGACATTTTTCCAAAGAAGACATCCAAATGGCCCACAGGCACATGAAAAAGTGCTCAACACGGCTCGGCATCAGGGAAATCCAAATCAAAACCTCAATGAGATACCACCTCACACCCGTCAGAATGGCTCAAATGAACAAGTCAGGGAACGACAGAGGTTGGCGGGGATGTGGAGAAAGGGGAACCCTCCTACACTGGTGGTGGGAATGCAAGCTGGTGCAACCCCTCTGGAAAAGTGTATGGAGGTTCCTCAAACAGTTATAATTAGAGCTACCATTCGATCCAGCAATTGCACTCCTGGGTATTTACCCCAAAGATACAAATGTAGGGACCCGAAGCGGTACGTGCACCCCATTGTTTATAGCAGCAATATCCACAATAGCCAAACGGTGGAAAGAGCCAAGATGTCCATCGACAGATGAATGGATAAAGAAGAGGTGGTATATATATACACAATGGACTATTACGCAGCCATCAAAAGGAATGAGGTGTTGCCATGGACAACGACGTGGATGGAACTGGAGGGTCCGACGATTAGTGAAATAAGTCAATCAGAGAAAGACATGTATCATATGACCTCACTGATATGAGGGATTCTTAATCTCAGGAACAGAGTGAGGCTTGCCGGAGTGGTCGGGGGGGGGGATGGGGTGGCTGGGTGATAGACTTTGGGGAGGGTATGAGCTACGGTGAGCGCTGTGAATTGTGTAAGACTGTTGAATCACAGATCTGTACTTCTGAAACAAATAACGCAACATATTTTAAGAATAAAGGAAAACAAGGAGACAGCAGGAGAGGAAGAATGAAGGGGAGTTAGTGAGAGGGGGAGACGGACCAGGAGAGATGATGGATTCTGAAAAAAAATCCGAGGTTTCTAGAGGGGAGGTGGGTCGGTGGATTGGTTTGACTGGTGATGGTTATTAAAGAGGGCACATTCTGCATGGAGCACTGTGTGTTAGGAACAAACAATGAATCATGGGACAGTACACCAAAACAAATGATGTAGTACATGGTGATTAACAAAGCAATAAAAAACAAAGACTGTAATAAGAGATGAAGAAGGACACTATATCCTACTTAAAGGGTCTATCCAACAAGAAGATCTCACAATTGTAAATATCTATGCCCCGAACATGGGAGCATCCAATTATATAAGGCAATTAAGAAGAAAAGCAAAGAAACACATTGACCACCATACAATCATAGTGGGGGACTTTAACACCCCCCTGACTGAAATGGCCAGATCATCTAAGCAAAAGATCAACAAGGAAATAAAGACTTTAAATGACACACTGGACCAAATGGACTTCACAGACATATTCAGAACGTTCCATCCCAATGCAACGGAATACACATTCTTCTCTAGTGCCCATGGAACATTCTCCAGAATGGATCACATCCTAGGTCACAAATCAGGTCTCAACCGGTACCCAAAGATTGGGATCATTCCCTGCACATTTTCAGACCACAATGCTTTGAAACTAGAACTCAATCACAAGAGGAAAGTGGGAAAGAACTCAAATACATGGAGGCTAAAGAGCATCCTACGAAAGAATGAATGGGTCAACCAGGAAATTAAAGAAGAATTTAAAAAGTTCATGGAAACCAATGAAAATGAAAACTCAACTGTCCAAAATCTTTGGGATACAGCCAAGGCAGTCCTGCGAGGAAAGTATATAGCAATACAAGCCTTTCTCAAGAAACAAGAAAGGTCTCAAATACACACCCAACCCTACACCTAAAGGAGCTGGAGAAAGAACGGCAAATAAAGCCTAAACCCAGCAGGAGAAGAGAAATCATGCAGTTCAGAGCAGAAATCATTGAAATAGAACCCAGAAGATCAGTAGAAGTGATCAACGGAACTAGGAGCTGGTACTTTGAAAGAATTCACAAGATTGATACACCCCTGTCCAGGCTGATCAAAAAGAAAAGAGAAATGACCCAAATCAACAAAATCATGAATGAAAGAGGAGAGATCACAAACAACACCAAAGAAATACAAACAATTATAAGAACGTAATCTGAGCAACCCTAGGGCAGCAAATTCCATAACCTGGAAGAAATGGGTGCATTCCTAGAGATGTGTCAACTAACAAAACTGACCCAGGAAGAAATAGAAAACATGAACAGTCCTATAACCACGAAGGCAATTGAAGTAGTCATCAAAAACCTCCCAAGAAACCAAAGCCCAGGGCCAGATGGTTTCCCAGGGGAATTCTATCAGACATTTAAAGAAGAATTAATACCTATTCTCCTGAAACTGTTCCAAACAATAGAAATGGAAGGAAAACTTCCAAACTCATTTATGAGGCCACCATTACCTTGATTCCAAAACCAGACAAAGATCCCATCAAAAAGGAGAATTAGAGACCAATATCCTTGATGAACATCGATGCAAAAATTCTCACCAAAACTCTAGCCAAGAGGACACAACAGTACATGAAAAGGAGTCTTCACCATGACCAAGTGGGATTTATCCCTGGGCTGCAAGGCTGGTTCAACATCCGCAAATCAGTCAACGTGATCAAATACATTAACAAAAGAAAGAACGAGAATCATATGATCCTCTCAATAGATGCAGAAAAAGCATTGGACAAAGTACAGCACCCTTTCTGGATCAAAACTCTTCAGAGTATAGGGACAGCGGGTACATACCTCAATATCATAAAAGCCATCTACGAAAACCCTACAGCGAATATCATTCTCAATGGGGAAAAGCTGAGATCTTTTCCCCTAAGGTCAGGAACGCGGCAGGGATAGCCAATCTCACCACTGCTATTCAACATAGTATTAGAAGTCCTAGCCACAGCAATCAGACAACAAAAAGTAATCCAAGGCATCCAAATCGGCAGAGAGGAAGTCAAACTCTCACTCTTTGCAGATGATATGATACTTTATGTGGAAAACCCAAAAGACTCCACCCCAAAACTGCTAGAACTCACACAGCAATTCCGTCAAGTAGCAGGCTATAAAATCAATGCACAGGAATCAGTGGCATTCCTATACACCAACAACAAGACAGAAGAGAGACAAATCAAGGAGTCGATCCCATTCACAACTGCACCCAAAACCAGAAGAGACCTAGGAATATATTCATCCCAAGAGGCAAAGGATCTGTACCCAGAAAACTACAAAATACGCAGGAAAGAAATTGAAGAAGACACAAAGAAACGGAAAAACTTTCCATGCTCATGGATTGGGAGAACCAACATTGTGAAGAGGTCAATGCTACCTAGAGCAATCTACACATGCAATGCAATCCCCATCAAAATACCATCCACTTTTTTCCAGGAAATGGAACAAATACTCCTAAAATTTGAATGGAACCAGAAGAGACCCCGAATAGCCAGAGGAATATTGAGAAAGAAAAGCAAAGCTGGCGGCATCACAATTCTGGACTTCCAGCTCTATGACAAAGCTGTCATCATCAAGACAGTATGGTACTGGCACAAAAACAGACACATGGATCCATGGAACAGAATCGAGAGCCCAGAAATGGACCCTCAACTCTATGGTCAACTTATCTTTGACAGAGCAGGAAGGAATGTCCAATGGCAAAAAGAGAGTCTCTTCAACAACTGGTGTTGGGAGAATTGGACAGCCCCATGCAGAAGAATGACACTGGACCATTTCCTGACACCACACACAGAAGTAGACGCCAAATGGTTGAAAGACCTCAATGTGAGACAGGAGTCCATCAAAATCCTAAAGGAGAACACAGGTAGCAAGCTCTTCGACCTCAGCCGCAGCAACTTCTTCCTAGAAACATCACCAAAGGCACGGGAAGCCAGGGCAAAAATGAACTATTGGGATTTCATCAAGATAAAAAGCTTTGGCACAGCAAAAGAAACAGTCCACAAAACCAAAAGACAACCGACAGAATGGGAGAAATTATTTGCAAATGACCTATCAGATAAAGGGCTACTATCCAATATGTATAAAAACTTATCAAACTCAACACCCAAAGAACAAATAATCCAATCAAGAAATAGGCAGAAGACATGAACAGACATTTTTCCAAAGAAGACATCCAAATGGCCCACAGGCACATGAAAAAGTGCTCAACACGGCTCGGCATCAGGGAAATCCAAATCAAAACCTCAATGAGATACCACCTCACACCCGTCAGAATGGCTCAAATGAACAAGTCAGGGAACGACAGAGGTTGGCGGGGATGTGGAGAAAGGGGAACCCTCCTACACTGGTGGTGGGAATGCAAGCTGGTGCAACCCCTCTGGAAAAGTGTATGGAGGTTCCTCAAACAGTTATAATTAGAGCTACCATTCGATCCAGCAATTGCACTCCTGGGTATTTACCCCAAAGATACAAATGTAGGGACCCGAAGCGGTACGTGCACCCCATTGTTTATAGCAGCAATATCCACAATAGCCAAACGGTGGAAAGAGCCAAGATGTCCATCGACAGATGAATGGATAAAGAAGAGGTGGTATATATATACACAATGGACTATTACGCAGCCATCAAAAGGAATGAGGTGTTGCCATGGACAACGACGTGGATGGAACTGGAGGGTCCGACGATTAGTGAAATAAGTCAATCAGAGAAAGACATGTATCATATGACCTCACTGATATGAGGGATTCTTAATCTCAGGAACAGAGTGAGGCTTGCCGGAGTGGTCGGGGGGGGGGATGGGGTGGCTGGGTGATAGACTTTGGGGAGGGTATGAGCTACGGTGAGCGCTGTGAATTGTGTAAGACTGTTGAATCACAGATCTGTACTTCTGAAACAAATAACGCAACATATTTTAAGAATAAAGGAAAACAAGGAGACAGCAGGAGAGGAAGAATGAAGGGGAGTTAGTGAGAGGGGGAGACGGACCAGGAGAGATGATGGATTCTGAAAAAAAATCCGAGGTTTCTAGAGGGGAGGTGGGTCGGTGGATTGGTTTGACTGGTGATGGTTATTAAAGAGGGCACATTCTGCATGGAGCACTGTGTGTTAGGAACAAACAATGAATCATGGGACAGTACACCAAAACAAATGATGTAGTACATGGTGATTAACAAAGCAATAAAAAACAAAGACTGTAATAAGAGATGAAGAAGGACACTATATCCTACTTAAAGGGTCTATCCAACAAGAAGATCTCACAATTGTAAATATCTATGCCCCGAACATGGGAGCATCCAATTATATAAGGCAATTAAGAAGAAAAGCAAAGAAACACATTGACCACCATACAATCATAGTGGGGGACTTTAACACCCCCCTGACTGAAATGGCCAGATCATCTAAGCAAAAGATCAACAAGGAAATAAAGACTTTAAATGACACACTGGACCAAATGGACTTCACAGACATATTCAGAACGTTCCATCCCAATGCAACGGAATACACATTCTTCTCTAGTGCCCATGGAACATTCTCCAGAATGGATCACATCCTAGGTCACAAATCAGGTCTCAACCGGTACCCAAAGATTGGGATCATTCCCTGCACATTTTCAGACCACAATGTTTGAAACTAGAACTCAATCACAAGAGGAAAGTGGGAAAGAACTCAAATACATGGAGGCTAAAGAGCATCCTACGAAAGAATGAATGGGTCAACCAGGAAATTAAAGAAGAATTTAAAAAGTTCATGGAAACCAATGAAAATGAAAACTCAACTGTCCAAAATCTTTGGGATACAGCCAAGGCAGTCCTGCGAGGAAAGTATATAGCAATACAAGCCTTTCTCAAGAAACAAGAAAGGTCTCAAATACACACCCAACCCTACACCTAAAGGAGCTGGAGAAAGAACGGCAAATAAAGCCTAAACCCAGCAGGAGAAGAGAAATCATGCAGTTCAGAGCAGAAATCATTGAAATAGAACCCAGAAGATCAGTAGAAGTGATCAACGGAACTAGGAGCTGGTACTTTGAAAGAATTCACAAGATTGATACACCCCTGTCCAGGCTGATCAAAAAGAAAAGAGAAATGACCCAAATCAACAAAATCATGAATGAAAGAGGAGAGATCACAAACAACACCAAAGAAATACAAACAATTATAAGAACGTAATCTGAGCAACCCTAGGGCAGCAAATTCCATAACCTGGAAGAAATGGGTGCATTCCTAGAGATGTGTCAACTAACAAAACTGACCCAGGAAGAAATAGAAAACATGAACAGTCCTATAACCATGAAGGCAATTGAAGTAGTCATCAAAAACCTCCCAAGAAACCAAAGCCCAGGGCCAGATGGTTTCCCAGGGGAATTCTATCAGACATTTAAAGAAGAATTAATACCTATTCTCCTGAAACTGTTCCAAACAATAGAAATGGAAGGAAAACTTCCAAACTCATTTATGAGGCCACCATTACCTTGATTCCAAAACCAGACAAAGATCCCATCAAAAAGGAGAATTAGAGACCAATATCCTTGATGAACATCGATGCAAAAATTCTCACCAAAACTCTAGCCAAGAGGACACAACAGTACATGAAAAGGAGTCTTCACCATGACCAAGTGGGATTTATCCCTGGGCTGCAAGGCTGGTTCAACATCCGCAAATCAGTCAACGTGATCAAATACATTAACAAAAGAAAGAACGAGAATCATATGATCCTCTCAATAGATGCAGAAAAAGCATTGGACAAAGTACAGCACCCTTTCTGGATCAAAACTCTTCAGAGTATAGGGACAGCGGGTACATACCTCAATATCATAAAAGCCATCTACGAAAACCCTACAGCGAATATCATTCTCAATGGGGAAAAGCTGAGATCTTTTCCCCTAAGGTCAGGAACGCGGCAGGGATAGCCAATCTCACCACTGCTATTCAACATAGTATTAGAAGTCCTAGCCACAGCAATCAGACAACAAAAAGTAATCCAAGGCATCCAAATCGGCAGAGAGGAAGTCAAACTCTCACTCTTTGCAGATGATATGATACTTTATGTGGAAAACCCAAAAGACTCCACCCCAAAACTGCTAGAACTCACACAGCAATTCCGTCAAGTAGCAGGCTATAAAATCAATGCACAGGAATCAGTGGCATTCCTATACACCAACAACAAGACAGAAGAGAGACAAATCAAGGAGTCGATCCCATTCACAACTGCACCCAAAACCAGAAGAGACCTAGGAATATATTCATCCCAAGAGGCAAAGGATCTGTACCCAGAAAACTACAAAATACGCAGGAAAGAAATTGAAGAAGACACAAAGAAACGGAAAAACTTTCCATGCTCATGGATTGGGAGAACCAACATTGTGAAGAGGTCAATGCTACCTAGAGCAATCTACACATGCAATGCAATCCCCATCAAAATACCATCCACTTTTTTCCAGGAAATGGAACAAATACTCCTAAAATTTGAATGGAACCAGAAGAGACCCCGAATAGCCAGAGGAATATTGAGAAAGAAAAGCAAAGCTGGCGGCATCACAATTCTGGACTTCCAGCTCTATGACAAAGCTGTCATTATCAAGACAGTATGGTACTGGCACAAAAACAGACACATGGATCCATGGAACAGAATCGAGAGCCCAGAAATGGACCCTCAACTCTATGGTCAACTTATCTTTGACAGAGCAGGAAGGAATGTCCAATGGCAAAAAGAGAGTCTCTTCAACAACTGGTGTTGGGAGAATTGGACAGCCCCATGCAGAAGAATGACACTGGACCATTTCCTGACACCACACACAGAAGTAGACGCCAAATGGTTGAATGACCTCAATGTGAGACAGGAGTCCATCAAAATCCTAAAGGAGAACACAGGTAGCAAGCTCTTCGACCTCAGCCGCAGCAACTTCTTCCTAGAAACATCACCAAAGGCACGGGAAGCCAGGGCAAAAATGAACTATTGGGATTTCATCAAGATAAAAAGCTTTGGCACAGCAAAAGAAACAGTCCACAAAACCAAAAGACAACCGACAGAATGGGAGAAATTATTTGCAAATGACCTATCAGATAAAGGGCTACTATCCAATATGTATAAAAACTTATCAAACTCAACACCCAAAGAACAAATAATCCAATCAAGAAATAGGCAGAAGACATGAACAGACATTTTTCCAAAGAAGACATCCAAATGGCCCACAGGCACATGAAAAAGTGCTCAACACGGCTCGGCATCAGGGAAATCCAAATCAAAACCTCAATGAGATACCACCTCACACCCGTCAGAATGGCTCAAATGAACAAGTCAGGGAACGACAGAGGTTGGCGGGGATGTGGAGAAAGGGGAACCCTCCTACACTGGTGGTGGGAATGCAAGCTGGTGCAACCCCTCTGGAAAAGTGTATGGAGGTTCCTCAAACAGTTATAATTAGAGCTACCATTCGATCCAGCAATTGCACTCCTGGGTATTTAACCCAAAGAAACAAATGTAGGGACCCGAAGCGGTACGTGCACCCCATTGTTTATAGCGGCAATATCCACAATAGCCAAACGGTGGAAAGAGCCAAGATGTCCATCGACAGATGAATGGATAAAGAAGAGGTGGTATATATATACACAATGGACTATTACGCAGCCATCAAAAGGAATGAGGTGTTGCCATGGACAACGACGTGGATGGAACTGGAGGGTCCGACGATTAGTGAAATAAGTCAATCAGAGAAAGACATGTATCATATGACCTCACTGATATGAGGGATTCTTAATCTCAGGAACAGAGTGAGGCTTGCTGGAGTGGTCGGGGGGGGGATGGGGTGGCTGGGTGATAGACTTTGGGGAGGGTATGAGCTACGGTGAGCGCTGTGAATTGTGTAAGACTGTTGAATCACAGATCTGTACTTCTGAAACAAATAACGCAACATATTTTAAGAATAAAGGAAAACAAGGAGACAGCAGGAGAGGAAGAATGAAGGGGAGTTAGTGAGAGGGGGAGACGGACCAGGAGAGATGATGGATTCTGAAAAATAATCCGAGGTTTCTAGAGGGGAGGTGGGTCGGTGGATTGGTTTGACTGGTGATGGTTATTAAAGAGGGCACATTCTGCATGGAGCACTGTGTGTTAGGAACAAACAATGAATCATGGGACAGTACACCAAAACAAATGATGTAGTACATGGTGATTAACAAAGCAATAAAAAACAAAGACTGTAATAAGAGATGAAGAAGGACACTATATCCTACTTAAAGGGTCTATCCAACAAGAAGATCTCACAATTGTAAATATCTATGCCCCGAACATGGGAGCATCCAATTATATAAGGCAATTAAGAAGAAAAGCAAAGAAACACATTGACCACCATACAATCATAGTGGGGGACTTTAACACCCCCCTGACTGAAATGGCCAGATCATCTAAGCAAAAGATCAACAAGGAAATAAAGACTTTAAATGACACACTGGACCAAATGGACTTCACAGACATATTCAGAACGTTCCATCCCAATGCAACGGAATACACATTCTTCTCTAGTGCCCATGGAACATTCTCCAGAATGGATCACATCCTAGGTCACAAATCAGGTCTCAACCGGTACCCAAAGATTGGGATCATTCCCTGCACATTTTCAGACCACAATGCTTTGAAACTAGAACTCAATCACAAGAGGAAAGTGGGAAAGAACTCAAATACATGGAGGCTAAAGAGCATCCTACGAAAGAATGAATGGGTCAACCAGGAAATTAAAGAAGAATTTAAAAAGTTCATGGAAACCAATGAAAATGAAAACTCAACTGTCCAAAATCTTTGGGATACAGCCAAGGCAGTCCTGCGAGGAAAGTATATAGCAATACAAGCCTTTCTCAAGAAACAAGAAAGGTCTCAAATACACACCCAACCCTACACCTAAAGGAGCTGGAGAAAGAACGGCAAATAAAGCCTAAACCCAGCAGGAGAAGAGAAATCATGCAGTTCAGAGCAGAAATCATTGAAATAGAACCCAGAAGAACAGTAGAAGTGATCAACGGAACTAGGAGCTGGTACTTTGAAAGAATTCACAAGATTGATACACCCCTGTCCAGGCTGATCAAAAAGAAAAGAGAAATGACCCAAATCAACAAAATCATGAATGAAAGAGGAGAGATCACAAACAACACCAAAGAAATACAAACAATTATAAGAACGTAATCTGAGCAACCCTAGGGCAGCAAATTCCATAACCTGGAAGAAATGGGTGCATTCCTAGAGATGTGTCAACTAACAAAACTGACCCAGGAAGAAATAGAAAACATGAACAGTCCTATAACCACGAAGGCAATTGAAGTAGTCATCAAAAACCTCCCAAGAAACCAAAGCCCAGGGCCAGATGGTTTCCCAGGGGAATTCTATCAGACATTTAAAGAAGAATTAATACCTATTCTCCTGAAACTGTTCCAAACAATAGAAATGGAAGGAAAACTTCCAAACTCATTTATGAGGCCACCATTACCTTGATTCCAAAACCAGACAAAGATCCCATCAAAAAGGAGAATTAGAGACCAATATCCTTGATGAACATCGATGCAAAAATTCTCACCAAAACTCTAGCCAAGAGGACACAACAGTACATGAAAAGGAGTCTTCACCATGACCAAGTGGGATTTATCCCTGGGCTGCAAGGCTGGTTCAACATCCGCAAATCAGTCAACGTGATCAAATACATTAACAAAAGAAAGAACGAGAATCATATGATCCTCTCAATAGATGCAGAAAAAGCATTGGACAAAGTACAGCACCCTTTCTGGATCAAAACTCTTCAGAGTATAGGGACAGCGGGTACATACCTCAATATCATAAAAGCCATCTACGAAAACCCTACAGCGAATATCATTCTCAATGGGGAAAAGCTGAGATCTTTTCCCCTAAGGTCAGGAACGCGGCAGGGATAGCCAATCTCACCACTGCTATTCAACATAGTATTAGAAGTCCTAGCCACAGCAATCAGACAACAAAAAGTAATCCAAGGCATCCAAATCGGCAGAGAGGAAGTCAAACTCTCACTCTTTGCAGATGATATGATACTTTATGTGGAAAACCCAAAAGACTCCACCCCAAAACTGCTAGAACTCACACAGCAATTCCGTCAAGTAGCAGGCTATAAAATCAATGCACAGGAATCAGTGGCATTCCTATACACCAACAACAAGACAGAAGAGAGACAAATCAAGGAGTCGATCCCATTCACAACTGCACCCAAAAACAGAAGAGACCTAGGAATATATTCATCCCAAGAGGCAAAGGATCTGTACCCAGAAAACTACAAAATACGCAGGAAAGAAATTGAAGAAGACACAAAGAAACGGAAAAACTTTCCATGCTCATGGATTGGGAGAACCAACATTGTGAAGAGGTCAATGCTACCTAGAGCAATCTACACATGCAATGCAATCCCCATCAAAATACCATCCACTTTTTTCCAGGAAATGGAACAAATACTCCTAAAATTTGAATGGAACCAGAAGAGACCCCGAATAGCCAGAGGAATATTGAGAAAGAAAAGCAAAGCTGGCGGCATCACAATTCTGGACTTCCAGCTCTATGACAAAGCTGTCATCATCAAGACAGTATGGTACTGGCACAAAAACAGACACATGGATCCATGGAACAGAATCGAGAGCCCAGAAATGGACCCTCAACTCTATGGTCAACTTATCTTTGACAGAGCAGGAAGGAATGTCCAATGGCAAAAAGAGAGTCTCTTCAACAACTGGTGTTGGGAGAATTGGACAGCCCCATGCAGAAGAATGACACTGGACCATTTCCTGACACCACACACAGAAGTAGACGCCAAATGGTTGAAAGACCTCAATGTGAGACAGGAGTCCATCAAAATCCTAAAGGAGAACACAGGTAGCAAGCTCTTCGACCTCAGCCGCAGCAACTTCTTCCTAGAAACATCACCAAAGGCACGGGAAGCCAGGGCAAAAATGAACTATTGGGATTTCATCAAGATAAAAAGCTTTGGCACAGCAAAAGAAACAGTCCACAAAACCAAAAGACAACCGACAGAATGGGAGAAATTATTTGCAAATGACCTATCAGATAAAGGGCTACTATCCAATATGTATAAAAACTTATCAAACTCAACACCCAAAGAACAAATAATCCAATCAAGAAATAGGCAGAAGACATGAACAGACATTTTTCCAAAGAAGACATCCAAATGGCCCACAGGCACATGAAAAAGTGCTCAACACGGCTCGGCATCAGGGAAATCCAAATCAAAACCTCAATGAGATACCACCTCACACCCGTCAGAATGGCTCAAATGAACAAGTCAGGGAACGACAGAGGTTGGCGGGGATGTGGAGAAAGGGGAACCCTCCTACACTGGTGGTGGGAATGCAAGCTGGTGCAACCCCTCTGGAAAAGTGTATGGAGGTTCCTCAAACAGTTATAATTAGAGCTACCATTCGATCCAGCAATTGCACTCCTGGGTATTTACCCCAAAGATACAAATGTAGGGACCCGAAGCGGTACGTGCACCCCATTGTTTATAGCAGCAATATCCACAATAGCCAAACGGTGGAAAGAGCCAAGATGTCCATCGACAGATGAATGGATAAAGAAGAGGTGGTATATATATACACAATGGACTATTACGCAGCCATCAAAAGGAATGAGGTGTTGCCATGGACAACGACGTGGATGGAACTGGAGGGTCCGACGATTAGTGAAATAAGTCAATCAGAGAAAGACATGTATCATATGACCTCACTGATATGAGGGATTCTTAATCTCAGGAACAGAGTGAGGCTTGCCGGAGTGGTCGGGGGGGGGGATGGGGTGGCTGGGTGATAGACTTTGGGGAGGGTATGAGCTACGGTGAGCGCTGTGAATTGTGTAAGACTGTTGAATCACAGATCTGTACTTCTGAAACAAATAACGCAACATATTTTAAGAATAAAGGAAAACAAGGAGACAGCAGGAGAGGAAGAATGAAGGGGAGTTAGTGAGAGGGGGAGACGGACCAGGAGAGATGATGGATTCTGAAAAAAAATCCGAGGTTTCTAGAGGGGAGGTGGGTCGGTGGATTGGTTTGACTGGTGATGGTTATTAAAGAGGGCACATTCTGCATGGAGCACTGTGTGTTAGGAACAAACAATGAATCATGGGACAGTACACCAAAACAAATGATGTAGTACATGGTGATTAACAAAGCAATAAAAAACAAAGACTGTAATAAGAGATGAAGAAGGACACTATATCCTACTTAAAGGGTCTATCCAACAAGAAGATCTCACAATTGTAAATATCTATGCCCCGAACATGGGAGCATCCAATTATATAAGGCAATTAAGAAGAAAAGCAAAGAAACACATTGACCACCATACAATCATAGTGGGGGACTTTAACACCCCCCTGACTGAAATGGCCAGATCATCTAAGCAAAAGATCAACAAGGAAATAAAGACTTTAAATGACACACTGGACCAAATGGACTTCACAGACATATTCAGAACGTTCCATCCCAATGCAACGGAATACACATTCTTCTCTAGTGCCCATGGAACATTCTCCAGAATGGATCACATCCTAGGTCACAAATCAGGTCTCAACCGGTACCCAAAGATTGGGATCATTCCCTGCACATTTTCAGACCACAATGCTTTGAAACTAGAACTCAATCACAAGAGGAAAGTGGGAAAGAACTCAAATACATGGAGGCTAAAGAGCATCCTACGAAAGAATGAATGGGTCAACCAGGAAATTAAAGAAGAATTTAAAAAGTTCATGGAAACCAATGAAAATGAAAACTCAACTGTCCAAAATCTTTGGGATACAGCCAAGGCAGTCCTGCGAGGAAAGTATATAGCAATACAAGCCTTTCTCAAGAAACAAGAAAGGTCTCAAATACACACCCAACCCTACACCTAAAGGAGCTGGAGAAAGAACGGCAAATAAAGCCTAAACCCAGCAGGAGAAGAGAAATCATGCAGTTCAGAGCAGAAATCATTGAAATAGAACCCAGAAGATCAGTAGAAGTGATCAACGGAACTAGGAGCTGGTACTTTGAAAGAATTCACAAGATTGATACACCCCTGTCCAGGCTGATCAAAAAGAAAAGAGAAATGACCCAAATCAACAAAATCATGAATGAAAGAGGAGAGATCACAAACAACACCAAAGAAATACAAACAATTATAAGAACGTAATCTGAGCAACCCTAGGGCAGCAAATTCCATAACCTGGAAGAAATGGGTGCATTCCTAGAGATGTGTCAACTAACAAAACTGACCCAGGAAGAAATAGAAAACATGAACAGTCCTATAACCATGAAGGCAATTGAAGTAGTCATCAAAAACCTCCCAAGAAACCAAAGCCCAGGGCCAGATGGTTTCCCAGGGGAATTCTATCAGACATTTAAAGAAGAATTAATACCTATTCTCCTGAAACTGTTCCAAACAATAGAAATGGAAGGAAAACTTCCAAACTCATTTATGAGGCCACCATTACCTTGATTCCAAAACCAGACAAAGATCCCATCAAAAAGGAGAATTAGAGACCAATATCCTTGATGAACATCGATGCAAAAATTCTCACCAAAACTCTAGCCAAGAGGACACAACAGTACATGAAAAGGAGTCTTCACCATGACCAAGTGGGATTTATCCCTGGGCTGCAAGGCTGGTTCAACATCCGCAAATCAGTCAACGTGATCAAATACATTAACAAAAGAAAGAACGAGAATCATATGATCCTCTCAATAGATGCAGAAAAAGCATTGGACAAAGTACAGCACCCTTTCTGGATCAAAACTCTTCAGAGTATAGGGACAGCGGGTACATACCTCAATATCATAAAAGCCATCTACGAAAACCCTACAGCGAATATCATTCTCAATGGGGAAAAGCTGAGATCTTTTCCCCTAAGGTCAGGAACGCGGCAGGGATAGCCAATCTCACCACTGCTATTCAACATAGTATTAGAAGTCCTAGCCACAGCAATCAGACAACAAAAAGTAATCCAAGGCATCCAAATCGGCAGAGAGGAAGTCAAACTCTCACTCTTTGCAGATGATATGATACTTTATGTGGAAAACCCAAAAGACTCCACCCCAAAACTGCTAGAACTCACACAGCAATTCCGTCAAGTAGCAGGCTATAAAATCAATGCACAGGAATCAGTGGCATTCCTATACACCAACAACAAGACAGAAGAGAGACAAATCAAGGAGTCGATCCCATTCACAACTGCACCCAAAACCAGAAGAGACCTAGGAATATATTCATCCCAAGAGGCAAAGGATCTGTACCCAGAAAACTACAAAATACGCAGGAAAGAAATTGAAGAAGACACAAAGAAACGGAAAAACTTTCCATGCTCATGGATTGGGAGAACCAACATTGTGAAGAGGTCAATGCTACCTAGAGCAATCTACACATGCAATGCAATCCCCATCAAAATACCATCCACTTTTTTCCAGGAAATGGAACAAATACTCCTAAAATTTGAATGGAACCAGAAGAGACCCCGAATAGCCAGAGGAATATTGAGAAAGAAAAGCAAAGCTGGCGGCATCACAATTCTGGACTTCCAGCTCTATGACAAAGCTGTCATTATCAAGACAGTATGGTACTGGCACAAAAACAGACACATGGATCCATGGAACAGAATCGAGAGCCCAGAAATGGACCCTCAACTCTATGGTCAACTTATCTTTGACAGAGCAGGAAGGAATGTCCAATGGCAAAAAGAGAGTCTCTTCAACAACTGGTGTTGGGAGAATTGGACAGCCCCATGCAGAAGAATGACACTGGACCATTTCCTGACACCACACACAGAAGTAGACGCCAAATGGTTGAAAGACCTCAATGTGAGACAGGAGTCCATCAAAATCCTAAAGGAGAACACAGGTAGCAAGCTCTTCGACCTCAGCCGCAGCAACTTCTTCCTAGAAACATCACCAAAGGCACGGGAAGCCAGGGCAAAAATGAACTATTGGGATTTCATCAAGATAAAAAGCTTTGGCACAGCAAAAGAAACAGTCCACAAAACCAAAAGACAACCGACAGAATGGGAGAAATTATTTGCAAATGACCTATCAGATAAAGGGCTACTATCCAATATGTATAAAAACTTATCAAACTCAACACCCAAAGAACAAATAATCCAATCAAGAAATAGGCAGAAGACATGAACAGACATTTTTCCAAAGAAGACATCCAAATGGCCCACAGGCACATGAAAAAGTGCTCAACACGGCTCGGCATCAGGGAAATCCAAATCAAAACCTCAATGAGATACCACCTCACACCCGTCAGAATGGCTCAAATGAACAAGTCAGGGAACGACAGAGGTTGGCGGGGATGTGGAGAAAGGGGAACCCTCCTACACTGGTGGTGGGAATGCAAGCTGGTGCAACCCCTCTGGAAAAGTGTATGGAGGTTCCTCAAACAGTTATAATTAGAGCTACCATTCGATCCAGCAATTGCACTCCTGGGTATTTAACCCAAAGAAACAAATGTAGGGACCCGAAGCGGTACGTGCACCCCATTGTTTATAGCGGCAATATCCACAATAGCCAAACGGTGGAAAGAGCCAAGATGTCCATCGACAGATGAATGGATAAAGAAGAGGTGGTATATATATACACAATGGACTATTACGCAGCCATCAAAAGGAATGAGGTGTTGCCATGGACAACGACGTGGATGGAACTGGAGGGTCCGACGATTAGTGAAATAAGTCAATCAGAGAAAGACATGTATCATATGACCTCACTGATATGAGGGATTCTTAATCTCAGGAACAGAGTGAGGCTTGCTGGAGTGGTCGGGGGGGGGATGGGGTGGCTGGGTGATAGACTTTGGGGAGGGTATGAGCTACGGTGAGCGCTGTGAATTGTGTAAGACTGTTGAATCACAGATCTGTACTTCTGAAACAAATAACGCAACATATTTTAAGAATAAAGGAAAACAAGGAGACAGCAGGAGAGGAAGAATGAAGGGGAGTTAGTGAGAGGGGGAGACGGACCAGGAGAGATGATGGATTCTGAAAAATAATCCGAGGTTTCTAGAGGGGAGGTGGGTCGGTGGATTGGTTTGACTGGTGATGGTTATTAAAGAGGGCACATTCTGCATGGAGCACTGTGTGTTAGGAACAAACAATGAATCATGGGACAGTACACCAAAACAAATGATGTAGTACATGGTGATTAACAAAGCAATAAAAAACAAAGACTGTAATAAGAGATGAAGAAGGACACTATATCCTACTTAAAGGGTCTATCCAACAAGAAGATCTCACAATTGTAAATATCTATGCCCCGAACATGGGAGCATCCAATTATATAAGGCAATTAAGAAGAAAAGCAAAGAAACACATTGACCACCATACAATCATAGTGGGGGACTTTAACACCCCCCTGACTGAAATGGCCAGATCATCTAAGCAAAAGATCAACAAGGAAATAAAGACTTTAAATGACACACTGGACCAAATGGACTTCACAGACATATTCAGAACGTTCCATCCCAATGCAACGGAATACACATTCTTCTCTAGTGCCCATGGAACATTCTCCAGAATGGATCACATCCTAGGTCACAAATCAGGTCTCAACCGGTACCCAAAGATTGGGATCATTCCCTGCACATTTTCAGACCACAATGCTTTGAAACTAGAACTCAATCACAAGAGGAAAGTGGGAAAGAACTCAAATACATGGAGGCTAAAGAGCATCCTACGAAAGAATGAATGGGTCAACCAGGAAATTAAAGAAGAATTTAAAAAGTTCATGGAAACCAATGAAAATGAAAACTCAACTGTCCAAAATCTTTGGGATACAGCCAAGGCAGTCCTGCGAGGAAAGTATATAGCAATACAAGCCTTTCTCAAGAAACAAGAAAGGTCTCAAATACACACCCAACCCTACACCTAAAGGAGCTGGAGAAAGAACGGCAAATAAAGCCTAAACCCAGCAGGAGAAGAGAAATCATGCAGTTCAGAGCAGAAATCATTGAAATAGAACCCAGAAGAACAGTAGAAGTGATCAACGGAACTAGGAGCTGGTACTTTGAAAGAATTCACAAGATTGATACACCCCTGTCCAGGCTGATCAAAAAGAAAAGAGAAATGACCCAAATCAACAAAATCATGAATGAAAGAGGAGAGATCACAAACAACACCAAAGAAATACAAACAATTATAAGAACGTAATCTGAGCAACCCTAGGGCAGCAAATTCCATAACCTGGAAGAAATGGGTGCATTCCTAGAGATGTGTCAACTAACAAAACTGACCCAGGAAGAAATAGAAAACATGAACAGTCCTATAACCACGAAGGCAATTGAAGTAGTCATCAAAAACCTCCCAAGAAACCAAAGCCCAGGGCCAGATGGTTTCCCAGGGGAATTCTATCAGACATTTAAAGAAGAATTAATACCTATTCTCCTGAAACTGTTCCAAACAATAGAAATGGAAGGAAAACTTCCAAACTCATTTATGAGGCCACCATTACCTTGATTCCAAAACCAGACAAAGATCCCATCAAAAAGGAGAATTAGAGACCAATATCCTTGATGAACATCGATGCAAAAATTCTCACCAAAACTCTAGCCAAGAGGACACAACAGTACATGAAAAGGAGTCTTCACCATGACCAAGTGGGATTTATCCCTGGGCTGCAAGGCTGGTTCAACATCCGCAAATCAGTCAACGTGATCAAATACATTAACAAAAGAAAGAACGAGAATCATATGATCCTCTCAATAGATGCAGAAAAAGCATTGGACAAAGTACAGCACCCTTTCTGGATCAAAACTCTTCAGAGTATAGGGACAGCGGGTACATACCTCAATATCATAAAAGCCATCTACGAAAACCCTACAGCGAATATCATTCTCAATGGGGAAAAGCTGAGATCTTTTCCCCTAAGGTCAGGAACGCGGCAGGGATAGCCAATCTCACCACTGCTATTCAACATAGTATTAGAAGTCCTAGCCACAGCAATCAGACAACAAAAAGTAATCCAAGGCATCCAAATCGGCAGAGAGGAAGTCAAACTCTCACTCTTTGCAGATGATATGATACTTTATGTGGAAAACCCAAAAGACTCCACCCCAAAACTGCTAGAACTCACACAGCAATTCCGTCAAGTAGCAGGCTATAAAATCAATGCACAGGAATCAGTGGCATTCCTATACACCAACAACAAGACAGAAGAGAGACAAATCAAGGAGTCGATCCCATTCACAACTGCACCCAAAAACAGAAGAGACCTAGGAATATATTCATCCCAAGAGGCAAAGGATCTGTACCCAGAAAACTACAAAATACGCAGGAAAGAAATTGAAGAAGACACAAAGAAACGGAAAAACTTTCCATGCTCATGGATTGGGAGAACCAACATTGTGAAGAGGTCAATGCTACGTAGAGCAATCTACACATGCAATGCAATCCCCATCAAAATACCATCCACTTTTTTCCAGGAAATGGAACAAATACTCCTAAAATTTGAATGGAACCAGAAGAGACCCCGAATAGCCAGAGGAATATTGAGAAAGAAAAGCAAAGCTGGCGGCATCACAATTCTGGACTTCCAGCTCTATGACAAAGCTGTCATCATCAAGACAGTATGGTACTGGCACAAAAACAGACACATGGATCCATGGAACAGAATCGAGAGCCCAGAAATGGACCCTCAACTCTATGGTCAACTTATCTTTGACAGAGCAGGAAGGAATGTCCAATGGCAAAAAGAGAGTCTCTTCAACAACTGGTGTTGGGAGAATTGGACAGCCCCATGCAGAAGAATGACACTGGACCATTTCCTGACACCACACACAGAAGTAGACGCCAAATGGTTGAAAGACCTCAATGTGAGACAGGAGTCCATCAAAATCCTAAAGGAGAACACAGGTAGCAAGCTCTTCGACCTCAGCCGCAGCAACTTCTTCCTAGAAACATCACCAAAGGCACGGGAAGCCAGGGCAAAAATGAACTATTGGGATTTCATCAAGATAAAAAGCTTTGGCACAGCAAAAGAAACAGTCCACAAAACCAAAAGACAACCGACAGAATGGGAGAAATTATTTGCAAATGACCTATCAGATAAAGGGCTACTATCCAATATGTATAAAAACTTATCAAACTCAACACCCAAAGAACAAATAATCCAATCAAGAAATAGGCAGAAGACATGAACAGACATTTTTCCAAAGAAGACATCCAAATGGCCCACAGGCACATGAAAAAGTGCTCAACACGGCTCGGCATCAGGGAAATCCAAATCAAAACCTCAATGAGATACCACCTCACACCCGTCAGAATGGCTCAAATGAACAAGTCAGGGAACGACAGAGGTTGGCGGGGATGTGGAGAAAGGGGAACCCTCCTACACTGGTGGTGGGAATGCAAGCTGGTGCAACCCCTCTGGAAAAGTGTATGGAGGTTCCTCAAACAGTTATAATTAGAGCTACCATTCGATCCAGCAATTGCACTCCTGGGTATTTACCCCAAGATACAAATGTAGGGACCCGAAGCGGTACGTGCACCCCATTGTTTATAGCAGCAATATCCACAATAGCCAAACGGTGGAAAGAGCCAAGATGTCCATCGAGAGATGAATGGATAAAGAAGAGGTGGTATATATATACACAATGGACTATTACGCAGCCATCAAAAGGAATGAGGTGTTGCCATGGACAACGACGTGGATGGAACTGGAGGGTCCGACGATTAGTGAAATAAGTCAATCAGAGAAAGACATGTATCATATGACCTCACTGATATGAGGGATTCTTAATCTCAGGAACAGAGTGAGGCTTGCTGGAGTGGTCGGGGGGGGGGATGGGGTGGCTGGGTGATAGACTTTGGGGAGGGTATGAGCTACGGTGAGCGCTGTGAATTGTGTAAGACTGTTGAATCACAGATCTGTACTTCTGAAACAAATAACGCAACATATTTTAAGAATAAAGGAAAACAAGGAGACAGCAGGAGAGGAAGAATGAAGGGGAGTTAGTGAGAGGGGGAGACGGACCAGGAGAGATGATGGATTCTGAAAAATAATCCGAGGTTTCTAGAGGGGAGGTGGGTCGGTGGATTGGTTTGACTGGTGATGGTTATTAAAGAGGGCACATTCTGCATGGAGCACTGTGTGTTAGGAACAAACAATGAATCATGGGACAGTACACCAAAACAAATGATGTAGTACATGGTGATTAACAAAGCAATAAAAAACAAAGACTGTAATAAGAGATGAAGAAGGACACTATATCCTACTTAAAGGGTCTATCCAACAAGAAGATCTCACAATTGTAAATATCTATGCCCCGAACATGGGAGCATCCAATTATATAAGGCAATTAAGAAGAAAAGCAAAGAAACACATTGACCACCATACAATCATAGTGGGGGACTTTAACACCCCCCTGACTGAAATGGCCAGATCATCTAAGCAAAAGATCAACAAGGAAATAAAGACTTTAAATGACACACTGGACCAAATGGACTTCACAGACATATTCAGAACGTTCCATCCCAATGCAACGGAATACACATTCTTCTCTAGTGCCCATGGAACATTCTCCAGAATGGATCACATCCTAGGTCACAAATCAGGTCTCAACCGGTACCCAAAGATTGGGATCATTCCCTGCACATTTTCAGACCACAATGCTTTGAAACTAGAACTCAATCACAAGAGGAAAGTGGGAAAGAACTCAAATACATGGAGGCTAAAGAGCATCCTACGAAAGAATGAATGGGTCAACCAGGAAATTAAAGAAGAATTTAAAAAGTTCATGGAAACCAATGAAAATGAAAACTCAACTGTCCAAAATCTTTGGGATACAGCCAAGGCAGTCCTGCGAGGAAAGTATATAGCAATACAAGCCTTTCTCAAGAAACAAGAAAGGTCTCAAATACACACCCAACCCTACACCTAAAGGAGCTGGAGAAAGAACGGCAAATAAAGCCTAAACCCAGCAGGAGAAGAGAAATCATGCAGTTCAGAGCAGAAATCATTGAAATAGAACCCAGAAGAACAGTAGAAGTGATCAACGGAACTAGGAGCTGGTACTTTGAAAGAATTCACAAGATTGATACACCCCTGTCCAGGCTGATCAAAAAGAAAAGAGAAATGACCCAAATCAACAAAATCATGAATGAAAGAGGAGAGATCACAAACAACACCAAAGAAATACAAACAATTATAAGAACGTAATCTGAGCAACCCTAGGGCAGCAAATTCCATAACCTGGAAGAAATGGGTGCATTCCTAGAGATGTGTCAACTAACAAAACTGACCCAGGAAGAAATAGAAAACATGAACAGTCCTATAACCACGAAGGCAATTGAAGTAGTCATCAAAAACCTCCCAAGAAACCAAAGCCCAGGGCCAGATGGTTTCCCAGGGGAATTCTATCAGACATTTAAAGAAGAATTAATACCTATTCTCCTGAAACTGTTCCAAACAATAGAAATGGAAGGAAAACTTCCAAACTCATTTATGAGGCCACCATTACCTTGATTCCAAAACCAGACAAAGATCCCATCAAAAAGGAGAATTAGAGACCAATATCCTTGATGAACATCGATGCAAAAATTCTCACCAAAACTCTAGCCAAGAGGACACAACAGTACATGAAAAGGAGTCTTCACCATGACCAAGTGGGATTTATCCCTGGGCTGCAAGGCTGGTTCAACATCCGCAAATCAGTCAACGTGATCAAATACATTAACAAAAGAAAGAACGAGAATCATATGATCCTCTCAATAGATGCAGAAAAAGCATTGGACAAAGTACAGCACCCTTTCTGGATCAAAACTCTTCAGAGTATAGGGACAGCGGGTACATACCTCAATATCATAAAAGCCATCTACGAAAACCCTACAGCGAATATCATTCTCAATGGGGAAAAGCTGAGATCTTTTCCCCTAAGGTCAGGAACGCGGCAGGGATAGCCAATCTCACCACTGCTATTCAACATAGTATTAGAAGTCCTAGCCACAGCAATCAGACAACAAAAAGTAATCCAAGGCATCCAAATCGGCAGAGAGGAAGTCAAACTCTCACTCTTTGCAGATGATATGATACTTTATGTGGAAAACCCAAAAGACTCCACCCCAAAACTGCTAGAACTCACACAGCAATTCCGTCAAGTAGCAGGCTATAAAATCAATGCACAGGAATCAGTGGCATTCCTATACACCAACAACAAGACAGAAGAGAGACAAATCAAGGAGTCGATCCCATTCACAACTGCACCCAAAACCAGAAGAGACCTAGGAATATATTCATCCCAAGAGGCAAAGGATCTGTACCCAGAAAACTACAAAATACGCAGGAAAGAAATTGAAGAAGACACAAAGAAACGGAAAAACTTTCCATGCTCATGGATTGGGAGAACCAACATTGTGAAGAGGTCAATGCTACCTAGAGCAATCTACACATGCAATGCAATCCCCATCAAAATACCATCCACTTTTTTCCAGGAAATGGAACAAATACTCCTAAAATTTGAATGGAACCAGAAGAGACCCCGAATAGCCAGAGGAATATTGAGAAAGAAAAGCAAAGCTGGCGGCATCACAATTCTGGACTTCCAGCTCTATGACAAAGCTGTCATCATCAAGACAGTATGGTACTGGCACAAAAACAGACACATGGATCCATGGAACAGAATCGAGAGCCCAGAAATGGACCCTCAACTCTATGGTCAACTTATCTTTGACAGAGCAGGAAGGAATGTCCAATGGCAAAAAGAGAGTCTCTTCAACAACTGGTGTTGGGAGAATTGGACAGCCCCATGCAGAAGAATGACACTGGACCATTTCCTGACACCACACACAGAAGTAGACGCCAAATGGTTGAAAGACCTCAATGTGAGACAGGAGTCCATCAAAATCCTAAAGGAGAACACAGGTAGCAAGCTCTTCGACCTCAGCCGCAGCAACTTCTTCCTAGAAACATCACCAAAGGCACGGGAAGCCAGGGCAAAAATGAACTATTGGGATTTCATCAAGATAAAAAGCTTTGGCACAGCAAAAGAAACAGTCCACAAAACCAAAAGACAACCGACAGAATGGGAGAAATTATTTGCAAATGAGCTATCAGATAAAGGGCTACTATCCAATATGTATAAAAACTTATCAAACTCAACACCCAAAGAACAAATAATCCAATCAAGAAATAGGCAGAAGACATGAACAGACATTTTTCCAAAGAAGACATCCAAATGGCCCACAGGCACATGAAAAAGTGCTCAACACGGCTCGGCATCAGGGAAATCCAAATCAAAACCTCAATGAGATACCACCTCACACCCGTCAGAATGGCTCAAATGAACAAGTCAGGGAACGACAGAGGTTGGCGGGGATGTGGAGAAAGGGGAACCCTCCTACACTGGTGGTGGGAATGCAAGCTGGTGCAACCCCTCTGGAAAAGTGTATGGAGGTTCCTCAAACAGTTATAATTAGAGCTACCATTCGATCCAGCAATTGCACTCCTGGGTATTTACCCCAAAGAAACAAATGTAGGGACCCGAAGCGGTACGTGCACCCCATTGTTTATAGCGGCAATATCCACAATAGCCAAACGGTGGAAAGAGCCAAGATGTCCATCGACAGATGAATGGATAAAGAAGAGGTGGTATATATATACACAATGGACTATTACGCAGCCATCAAAAGGAATGAGGTGTTGCCATGGACAACGACGTGGATGGAACTGGAGGGTCCGACGATTAGTGAAATAAGTCAATCAGAGAAAGACATGTATCATATGACCTCACTGATATGAGGGATTCTTAATCTCAGGAACAGAGTGAGGCTTGCTGGAGTGGTCGGGGGGGGGATGGGGTGGCTGGGTGATAGACTTTGGGGAGGGTATGAGCTACGGTGAGCGCTGTGAATTGTGTAAGACTGTTGAATCACAGATCTGTACTTCTGAAACAAATAACGCAACATATTTTAAGAATAAAGGAAAACAAGGAGACAGCAGGAGAGGAAGAATGAAGGGGAGTTAGTGAGAGGGGGAGACGGACCAGGAGAGATGATGGATTCTGAAAAATAATCCGAGGTTTCTAGAGGGGAGGTGGGTCGGTGGATTGGTTTGACTGGTGATGGTTATTAAAGAGGGCACATTCTGCATGGAGCACTGTGTGTTAGGAACAAACAATGAATCATGGGACAGTACACCAAAACAAATGATGTAGTACATGGTGATTAACAAAGCAATAAAAAACAAAGACTGTAATAAGAGATGAAGAAGGACACTATATCCTACTTAAAGGGTCTATCCAACAAGAAGATCTCACAATTGTAAATATCTATGCCCCGAACATGGGAGCATCCAATTATATAAGGCAATTAAGAAGAAAAGCAAAGAAACACATTGACCACCATACAATCATAGTGGGGGACTTTAACACCCCCCTGACTGAAATGGCCAGATCATCTAAGCAAAAGATCAACAAGGAAATAAAGACTTTAAATGACACACTGGACCAAATGGACTTCACAGACATATTCAGAACGTTCCATCCCAATGCAACGGAATACACATTCTTCTCTAGTGCCCATGGAACATTCTCCAGAATGGATCACATCCTAGGTCACAAATCAGGTCTCAACCGGTACCCAAAGATTGGGATCATTCCCTGCACATTTTCAGACCACAATGCTTTGAAACTAGAACTCAATCACAAGAGGAAAGTGGGAAAGAACTCAAATACATGGAGGCTAAAGAGCATCCTACGAAAGAATGAATGGGTCAACCAGGAAATTAAAGAAGAATTTAAAAAGTTCATGGAAACCAATGAAAATGAAAACTCAACTGTCCAAAATCTTTGGGATACAGCCAAGGCAGTCCTGCGAGGAAAGTATATAGCAATACAAGCCTTTCTCAAGAAACAAGAAAGGTCTCAAATACACACCCAACCCTACACCTAAAGGAGCTGGAGAAAGAACGGCAAATAAAGCCTAAACCCAGCAGGAGAAGAGAAATCATGCAGTTCAGAGCAGAAATCATTGAAATAGAACCCAGAAGATCAGTAGAAGTGATCAACGGAACTAGGAGCTGGTACTTTGAAAGAATTCACAAGATTGATACACCCCTGTCCAGGCTGATCAAAAAGAAAAGAGAAATGACCCAAATCAACAAAATCATGAATGAAAGAGGAGAGATCACAAACAACACCAAAGAAATACAAACAATTATAAGAACGTAATCTGAGCAACCCTAGGGCAGCAAATTCCATAACCTGGAAGAAATGGGTGCATTCCTAGAGATGTGTCAACTAACAAAACTGACCCAGGAAGAAATAGAAAACATGAACAGTCCTATAACCACGAAGGCAATTGAAGTAGTCATCAAAAACCTCCCAAGAAACCAAAGCCCAGGGCCAGATGGTTTCCCAGGGGAATTCTATCAGACATTTAAAGAAGAATTAATACCTATTCTCCTGAAACTGTTCCAAACAATAGAAATGGAAGGAAAACTTCCAAACTCATTTATGAGGCCACCATTACCTTGATTCCAAAACCAGACAAAGATCCCATCAAAAAGGAGAATTAGAGACCAATATCCTTGATGAACATCGATGCAAAAATTCTCACCAAAACTCTAGCCAAGAGGACACAACAGTACATGAAAAGGAGTCTTCACCATGACCAAGTGGGATTTATCCCTGGGCTGCAAGGCTGGTTCAACATCCGCAAATCAGTCAACGTGATCAAATACATTAACAAAAGAAAGAACGAGAATCATATGATCCTCTCAATAGATGCAGAAAAAGCATTGGACAAAGTACAGCACCCTTTCTGGATCAAAACTCTTCAGAGTATAGGGACAGCGGGTACATACCTCAATATCATAAAAGCCATCTACGAAAACCCTACAGCGAATATCATTCTCAATGGGGAAAAGCTGAGATCTTTTCCCCTAAGGTCAGGAACGCGGCAGGGATAGCCAATCTCACCACTGCTATTCAACATAGTATTAGAAGTCCTAGCCACAGCAATCAGACAACAAAAAGTAATCCAAGGCATCCAAATCGGCAGAGAGGAAGTCAAACTCTCACTCTTTGCAGATGATATGATACTTTATGTGGAAAACCCAAAAGACTCCACCCCAAAACTGCTAGAACTCACACAGCAATTCCGTCAAGTAGCAGGCTATAAAATCAATGCACAGGAATCAGTGGCATTCCTATACACCAACAACAAGACAGAAGAGAGACAAATCAAGGAGTCGATCCCATTCACAACTGCACCCAAAACCAGAAGAGACCTAGGAATATATTCATCCCAAGAGGCAAAGGATCTGTACCCAGAAAACTACAAAATACGCAGGAAAGAAATTGAAGAAGACACAAAGAAACGGAAAAACTTTCCATGCTCATGGATTGGGAGAACCAACATTGTGAAGAGGTCAATGCTACCTAGAGCAATCTACACATGCAATGCAATCCCCATCAAAATACCATCCACTTTTTTCCAGGAAATGGAACAAATACTCCTAAAATTTGAATGGAACCAGAAGAGACCCCGAATAGCCAGAGGAATATTGAGAAAGAAAAGCAAAGCTGGCGGCATCACAATTCTGGACTTCCAGCTCTATGACAAAGCTGTCATCATCAAGACAGTATGGTACTGGCACAAAAACAGACACATGGATCCATGGAACAGAATCGAGAGCCCAGAAATGGACCCTCAACTCTATGGTCAACTTATCTTTGACAGAGCAGGAAGGAATGTCCAATGGCAAAAAGAGAGTCTCTTCAACAACTGGTGTTGGGAGAATTGGACAGCCCCATGCAGAAGAATGACACTGGACCATTTCCTGACACCACACACAGAAGTAGACGCCAAATGGTTGAAAGACCTCAATGTGAGACAGGAGTCCATCAAAATCCTAAAGGAGAACACAGGTAGCAAGCTCTTCGACCTCAGCCGCAGCAACTTCTTCCTAGAAACATCACCAAAGGCACGGGAAGCCAGGGCAAAAATGAACTATTGGGATTTCATCAAGATAAAAAGCTTTGGCACAGCAAAAGAAACAGTCCACAAAACCAAAAGACAACCGACAGAATGGGAGAAATTATTTGCAAATGACCTATCAGATAAAGGGCTACTATCCAATATGTATAAAAACTTATCAAACTCAACACCCAAAGAACAAATAATCCAATCAAGAAATAGGCAGAAGACATGAACAGACATTTTTCCAAAGAAGACATCCAAATGGCCCACAGGCACATGAAAAAGTGCTCAACACGGCTCGGCATCAGGGAAATCCAAATCAAAACCTCAATGAGATACCACCTCACACCCGTCAGAATGGCTCAAATGAACAAGTCAGGGAACGACAGAGGTTGGCGGGGATGTGGAGAAAGGGGAACACTCCTACACTGGTGGTGGGAATGCAAGCTGGTGCAACCCCTCTGGAAAAGTGTATGGAGGTTCCTCAAACAGTTATAATTAGAGCTACCATTCGATCCAGCAATTGCACTCCTGGGTATTTACCCCAAAGATACAAATGTAGGGACCCGAAGCGGTACGTGTACCCCATTGTTTATAGCAGCAATATCCATAATAGCCAAACGGTTGAAAGAGCCAAGATGTCCATCGAGAGATGAATGGATAAAGAAGAGGTGGTATATATATACACAATGGACTATTACGCAGCCATCAAAAGGAATGAGGTGTTGCCATGGACAACGACGTGGATGGAACTGGAGGGTCCGACGATTAGTGAAATAAGTCAATCAGAGAAAGACATGTATCATATGACCTCACTGATATGAGGGATTCTTAATCTCAGGAACAGAGTGAGGCTTGCTGGAGTGGTCGGGGGGGGGATGGGGTGGCTGGGTGATAGACTTTGGGGAGGGTATGAGCTACGGTGAGCGCTGTGAATTGTGTAAGACTGTTGAATCACAGATCTGTACTTCTGAAACAAATAACGCAACATATTTTAAGAATAAAGGAAAACAAGGAGACAGCAGGAGAGGAAGAATGAAGGGGAGTTAGTGAGAGGGGGAGACGGACCAGGAGAGATGATGGATTCTGAAAAATAATCCGAGGTTTCTAGAGGGGAGGTGGGTCGGTGGATTGGTTTGACTGGTGATGGTTATTAAAGAGGGCACATTCTGCATGGAGCACTGTGTGTTAGGAACAAACAATGAATCATGGGACAGTACACCAAAACAAATGATGTAGTACATGGTGATTAACAAAGCAATAAAAAACAAAGACTGTAATAAGAGATGAAGAAGGACACTATATCCTACTTAAAGGGTCTATCCAACAAGAAGATCTCACAATTGTAAATATCTATGCCCCGAACATGGGAGCATCCAATTATATAAGGCAATTAAGAAGAAAAGCAAAGAAACACATTGACCACCATACAATCATAGTGGGGGACTTTAACACCCCCCTGACTGAAATGGCCAGATCATCTAAGCAAAAGATCAACAAGGAAATAAAGACTTTAAATGACACACTGGACCAAATGGACTTCACAGACATATTCAGAACGTTCCATCCCAATGCAACGGAATACACATTCTTCTCTAGTGCCCATGGAACATTCTCCAGAATGGATCACATCCTAGGTCACAAATCAGGTCTCAACCGGTACCCAAAGATTGGGATCATTCCCTGCACATTTTCAGACCACAATGCTTTGAAACTAGAACTCAATCACAAGAGGAAAGTGGGAAAGAACTCAAATACATGGAGGCTAAAGAGCATCCTACGAAAGAATGAATGGGTCAACCAGGAAATTAAAGAAGAATTTAAAAAGTTCATGGAAACCAATGAAAATGAAAACTCAACTGTCCAAAATCTTTGGGATACAGCCAAGGGAGTCCTGCGAGGAAAGTATATAGCAATACAAGCCTTTCTCAAGAAACAAGAAAGGTCTCAAATGCACACCCAACCCTACACCTAAAGGAGCTGGAGAAAGAACGGCAAATAAAGCCTAAACCCAGCAGGAGAAGAGAAATCATGCAGTTCAGAGCAGAAATCATTGAAATAGAACCCAGAAGAACAGTAGAAGTGATCAACGGAACTAGGAGCTGGTACTTTGAAAGAATTCACAAGATTGATACACCCCTGTCCAGGCTGATCAAAAAGAAAAGAGAAATGACCCAAATCAACAAAATCATGAATGAAAGAGGAGAGATCACAAACAACACCAAAGAAATACAAACAATTATAAGAACGTAATCTGAGCAACCCTAGGGCAGCAAATTCCATAACCTGGAAGAAATGGGTGCATTCCTAGAGATGTGTCAACTAACAAAACTGACCCAGGAAGAAATAGAAAACATGAACAGTCCTATAACCACGAAGGCAATTGAAGTAGTCATCAAAAACCTCCCAAGAAACCAAAGCCCAGGGCCAGATGGTTTCCCAGGGGAATTCTATCAGACATTTAAAGAAGAATTAATACCTATTCTCCTGAAACTGTTCCAAACAATAGAAATGGAAGGAAAACTTCCAAACTCATTTATGAGGCCACCATTACCTTGATTCCAAAACCAGACAAAGATCCCATCAAAAAGGAGAATTAGAGACCAATATCCTTGATGAACATCGATGCAAAAATTCTCACCAAAACTCTAGCCAAGAGGACACAACAGTACATGAAAAGGAGTCTTCACCATGACCAAGTGGGATTTATCCCTGGGCTGCAAGGCTGGTTCAACATCCGCAAATCAGTCAACGTGATCAAATACATTAACAAAAGAAAGAACGAGAATCATATGATCCTCTCAATAGATGCAGAAAAAGCATTGGACAAAGTACAGCACCCTTTCTGGATCAAAACTCTTCAGAGTATAGGGACAGCGGGTACATACCTCAATATCATAAAAGCCATCTACGAAAACCCTACAGCGAATATCATTCTCAATGGGGAAAAGCTGAGATCTTTTCCCCTAAGGTCAGGAACGCGGCAGGGATAGCCAATCTCACCACTGCTATTCAACATAGTATTAGAAGTCCTAGCCACAGCAATCAGACAACAAAAAGTAATCCAAGGCATCCAAATCGGCAGAGAGGAAGTCAAACTCTCACTCTTTGCAGATGATATGATACTTTATGTGGAAAACCCAAAAGACTCCACCCCAAAACTGCTAGAACTCACACAGCAATTCCGTCAAGTAGCAGGCTATAAAATCAATGCACAGGAATCAGTGGCATTCCTATACACCAACAACAAGACAGAAGAGAGACAAATCAAGGAGTCGATCCCATTCACAACTGCACCCAAAACCAGAAGAGACCTAGGAATATATTCATCCCAAGAGGCAAAGGATCTGTACCCAGAAAACTACAAAATACGCAGGAAAGAAATTGAAGAAGACACAAAGAAACGGAAAAACTTTCCATGCTCATGGATTGGGAGAACCAACATTGTGAAGAGGTCAATGCTACCTAGAGCAATCTACACATGCAAAGCAATCCCCATCAAAATACCATCCACTTTTTTCCAGGAAATGGAACAAATACTCCTAAAATTTGAATGGAACCAGAAGAGACCCCGAATAGCCAGAGGAATATTGAGAAAGAAAAGCAAAGCTGGCGGCATCACAATTCTGGACTTCCAGCTCTATGACAAAGCTGTCATCATCAAGACAGTATGGTACTGGCACAAAAACAGACACATGGATCCATGGAACAGAATCGAGAGCCCAGAAATGGACCCTCAACTCTATGGTCAACTTATCTTTGACAGAGCAGGAAGGAATGTCCAATGGCAAAAAGAGAGTCTCTTCAACAACTGGTGTTGGGAGAATTGGACAGCCCCATGCAGAAGAATGACACTGGACCATTTCCTGACACCACACACAGAAGTAGACGCCAAATGGTTGAAAGACCTCAATGTGAGACAGGAGTCCATCAAAATCCTAAAGGAGAACACAGGTAGCAAGCTCTTCGACCTCAGCCGCAGCAACTTCTTCCTAGAAACATCACCAAAGGCACGGGAAGCCAGGGCAAAAATGAACTATTGGGATTTCATCAAGATAAAAAGCTTTGGCACAGCAAAAGAAACAGTCCACAAAACCAAAAGACAACCGACAGAATGGGAGAAATTATTTGCAAATGACCTATCAGATAAAGGGCTACTACCCAATATGTATAAAAACTTATCAAACTCAACACCCAAAGAACAAATAATCCAATCAAGAAATAGGCAGAAGACATGAACAGACATTTTTCCAAAGAAGACATCCAAATGGCCCACAGGCACATGAAAAAGTGCTCAACACGGCTTGGCATCAGAGAAATCCAAATGAAAACCTCAATGAGATACCACCTCACACCCGTCAGAATGGCTCAAATGAACAAGTCAGGGAACGACAGAGTTTGGCGGGGATGTGGAGATAGGGGAACCCGCCGACACTGGTGGTGGGAATGCAAGCTGCTGCAACCCCTCTGGAAAACAGTATGGAGGTTCCTCACACAGTTGAAATTAGAGCTACCATTCGATCCAACATTTGCACTCCTGGGTATTTACCCCAAAGATACAAATGTAGGGACCCGAAGCGGTACGTGCACCCCATTGTTTATAGCAGCAATGTCCACAATAGCCAAACTGTGGAAACAGCCAAGATGTCCATCGACAGATGAATGGATAAAGAAGAGGTGGTATATATATACACAATGGACTATTACGCAGCCATCAAAAGGAATGAGATGTTGCCATGGACAACGACGTGGATGGAACTGGAGGGTCCGACGATTAGTGAAATAAGTCAATCAGAGAAAGACATGTCTCATATGACCCCACTGATATGAGGGATTCTTAATCTCAGGAACAGAGTGAGGCTTGCTGGAGTGGTCGGGGGTGGGAGGGATGGGGTGGCTGGGTGATAGACATTGGGGAGGGTATGAGCTACGGTGAGCGCTGTGAATTGTGTAAGACTGTTGAATCACAGATCTGTACTTCTGAAACAACGCAACATATTTTAAGAATAAAGGAAAAGAAGGAGACAGCAGGAGTGGAAGAATGAAGGGGAGTTAGTGAGAGGATGAGACGGACCAGGAGAGATGATGGGTTCTGAAAAAAAATCTGAGGTTTCTAGAGGGGAGGTGGGTCGGGGGATTGGTTAGCCTGGTGGTGGGTATTAAAGAGGGCACATTCTCCATGGAGCACTGTGTGTTAGGAACAAACAATGAATCATGTGACACTACACCAAAACAAATGATGTACTCCATGGTGATTAACAAAGCAATAAAAAACAAAGACTGTAATAAGAGATGAAGAAGGACACTATATCCTACTTAAAGGGTCTATCCAACAAGAAGATCTCACAATTGTAAATATCTATGCCCCGAACATGGGAGCATCCAATTATATAAGGCAATTAAGAAGAAAAGCAAAAAACACATTGACCACCATACAATCATAGTGGGGGACTTTAACACCCCCCCTGACTGAAATGGCCAGATCATCTAAGCAAAAGATCAACAAGGAAATAAAGACTTTAAATGACACACTGGACAAAATGGACTTCACAGACATATTCAGAACGTTCCATCCCAATGCAACGGAATACACATTCTTCTCTAGTGCCCATGGAACATTCTCCAGAATGGATCACATCCTAGGTCACAAATCAGGTCTCAACCGGTACCCAAAGATTGGGATCATTCCCTGCACATTTTCAGACCACAATGCTTTAAAACTAGAACTCAATCACAAGAGGAGAGTCGGAAAGAACTCAAATACATGGAGGCTAAAGAGCATCCTACGAAAGAATGAATGGGTCAACCAGGAAATTAAAGAAGAATTTAAAAAGTTCATGGAAACCAATGAAAATGAAAACTCAACTGTCCAAAATCTTTGGGATACAGCCAAGGCAGTCCTGCGAGGAAAGTATATAGCAATACAAGCCTTTCTCAAGAAACAAGAAAGGTCTCAAATACACACCCAACCCTACACCTAAAGGAGCTGGAGAAAGAACGGCAAATAAAGCCTAAACCCAGCAGGAGAAGAGAAATCATGCAGTTCAGAGCAGAAATCAATGAAATAGAACCCAGAAGAACAGTAGAAGTGATCAACGGAACTAGGAGCTGGTACTTTGAAAGAATTCACAAGATTGATACACCCCTGTCCAGGCTGATCAAAAAGAAAAGAGAAATGACCCAAATCAACAAAATCACGAATGAAAGAGGAGAGATCACAAACAACACCAAAGAAATACAAACAATTATAAGAACGTAATCTGAGCAACCCTAGGGCAGCAAATTCCATAACCTGGAAGAAATGGGTGCATTCCTAGAGATGTGTCAACTAACAAAACTGACCCAGGAAGAAATAGAAAACATGAACAGTCCTATAACCACAAAGGCAATTGAAGTAGTCATCAAAAACCTCCCAAGAAACCAAAGCCCAGGGCCAGATGGTTTCCCAGGGGAATTCTATCAGACATTTAAAGAAGAATTAATACCTATTCTCCTGAAACTGTTCCAAACAATAGAAATGGAAGGAAAACTTCCAAACTCATTTATGAGGCCACCATTACCTTGATTCCAAAACCAGACAAAGATCCCATCAAAAAGGAGAATTAGAGACCAATATCCTTGATGAACATCGATGCAAAAATTCTCACCAAAATACTAGCCAAGAGGACCCAACAGTACATGAAAAGGAGTATTCACCATGACCAAGTGGGATTTATCCCTGGGCTGCAAGCCTGGTTCAACATCCGCAAATCAGTCAACGTGATCAAATACATTAACAAAAGAAAGAACGAGAATCATATGATCCTCCCAAGAGATGCAGAAAAAGCATTGGACAAAGTACAGCACTCTTTCTGGATCAAAACTCTTCAGAGTATAGGGACAGCGGGTACATACCTCAATATCATAAAAGCCATCTACGAAATCCCTACAGCGAATATCATTCTCAATGGGGAAAAGCTGAGATCTTTTCCCCTAAGGTCAGGAACGCGGCAGGGATAGCCACTCTCACCACTGCTATTCAACATAGTATTAGAAGTCCTAGCCACAGCAATCAGACAACAAAAAGTAATCCAAGGCATCCAAATCGGCAGAGAGGAAGTCAAACTCTCACTCTTGGCAGATGATATGATACTTTATGTGGAAAACCCAAAAGACTCCACCCCAAAACTGCTAGAACTCACACAGCAATTCCGTCAAGTAGCAGGCTATAAAATCAATGCACAGGAATCAGTGGCATTCCTATACACCAACAACAAGACAGAAGAGAGACAAATCAAGGAGTCGATCCCATTCACAACTGCACCCAAAACCAGAAGAGACCTAGGAATATATTCATCCCAAGAGGCAAAGGATCTGTACTCAGAAAACTACAAAATACGCAGGAAAGAAATTGAAGAAGACACAAAGAAACGGAAAAAGGTTCCATGCTCATGGATTGGGAGAACCAACATTGTGAAGAGGTCAATGCTACCTAGAGCAATCTACACATGCAATGCAATCCCCATCAAAATACCATCCACTTTTTTCCAGGAAATGGAACAAATACTCCTAAAATTTGAATGGAACCAGAAGAGACCCCGAATAGCCAGAGGAATATTGAGAAGAAAAGCAAAGCTGGCGGCATCACAATTGTGGACTTCCAGCTCTATGACAAAGCTGTCATCAACAAGACAGTATGGCACTGGCACAAAAACAGACACATGGATCCATGGAACAGAATCGAGAGCCCAGAAATGGACCCTCAACTCTATGGTCAACTTATCTTTGACAGAGCAGGAAGGAATGTCCAATGGCAAAAAGAGAGTCTCTTCAACAACTGGTGTTGGGAGAATTGGACAGCCCCATGCAGAAGAATGACACTGGACCATTTCCTGACACCACACACAAAAGTAGACTCCAAATGGTTGAAAGACCTCAATGTGAGACAGGAGTCCATCAAAATCCTAAAGGAGAACACAGGTAGCAAGCACTTCGACCTCAGCCGCAGCAACTTCTTCCTAGAAACATCACCAAAGGCACGGGAAGCCAGGGCAAAAATGAACTATTGGGATTTCATCAAGATAAAAAGCTTTGGCACAGCAAAAGAAACAGTCCACAAAACCAAAAGACAACCGACAGAATGGGAGAAATTATTTGCAAATGACCTATCAGATAAAGGGCTACTACCCAATATGTATAAAAACTTATCAAACTCAACACCCAAAGAACAAATAATCCAATCAAGAAATAGGCAGAAGACATGAACAGACATTTTTCCAAAGAAGACATCCAAATGGCCCACAGGCACATGAAAAAGTGCTCAACACGGCTTGGCATCAGAGAAATCCAAATGAAAACCTCAATGAGATACCACCTCACACCCGTCAGAATGGCTCAAATGAACAAGTCAGGGAACGACAGAGTTTGGCGGGGATGTGGAGATAGGGGAACCCGCCGACACTGGTGGTGGGAATGCAAGCTGCTGCAACCCCTCTGGAAAACAGTATGGAGGTTCCTCACACAGTTGAAATTAGAGCTACCATTCGATCCAACATTTGCACTCCTGGGTATTTACCCCAAAGATACAAATGTAGGGACCCGAAGCGGTACGTGCACCCCATTGTTTATAGCAGCAATGTCCACAATAGCCAAACTGTGGAAACAGCCAAGATGTCCATCGACAGATGAATGGATAAAGAAGAGGTGGTATATATATACACAATGGACTATTACGCAGCCATCAAAAGGAATGAGATGTTGCCATGGACAACGACGTGGATGGAACTGGAGGGTCCGACGATTAGTGAAATAAGTCAATCAGAGAAAGACATGTATCATATGACCCCACTGATATGAGGGATTCTTAATCTCAGGAACAGAGTGAGGCTTGCTGGAGTGGTCGGGGGTGGGAGGGATGGGGTGGCTGGGTGATAGACATTGGGGAGGGTATGAGCTACGGTGAGCGCTGTGAATTGTGTAAGACGGTTGAATCACAGATCTGTACTTCTGAAACAACGCAACATATTTTAAGAATAAAGGAAAAGAAGGAGACAGCAGGAGTGGAAGAATGAAGGGGAGTTAGTGAGAGGATGAGACGGACCAGGAGAGATGATGGGTTCTGAAAAAAAATCTGAGGTTTCTAGAGGGGAGGTGGGTCGGGGGATTGGTTAGCCTGGTGGTGGGTATTAAAGAGGGCACATTCTCCATGGAGCACTGTGTGTTAGGAACAAACAATGAATCATGGGACACTACACCAAAACAAAGGATGTACTCCATGGTGATTAACAAAGCAATAAAAAACAAAGACTGTAATAAGAGATGAAGAAGGACACTATATCCTACTTAAAGGGTCTATCCAACAAGAAGATCTCACAATTGTAAATATCTATGCCCCGAACATGGGAGCATCCAATTATATAAGGCAATTAAGAAGAAAAGCAAAGAAACACATTGACCACCATACAATCAGAGTGGGGGACTTTAACACCCCCCCTGACTGAAATGGCCAGATCATCTAAGCAAAAGATCAACAAGGAAATAAAGACTTTAAATGACACACTGGACCAAATGGACTTCACAGACATATTCAGAACGTTCCATCCCAATGCAACGGAATACACATTCTTCTCTAGTGCCCATGGAACATTCTCCAGAATGGATCACATCCTAGGTCACAAATCAGGTCTCAACCGGTACCCAAAGATTGGGATCATTCCCTGCACATTTTCAGACCACAATGTTTTGAAACTAGAACTCAATCACAAGAGGGGAGTCGGAAAGACCTCAAATACATGGAGGCTAAAGAGCATCCTACGAAAGAATGAATGGGTCAACCAGGAAATTAAAGAAGAATTTAAAAAGTTCATGGAAACCAATGAAAATGAAAACTCAACTGTCCAAAATCTTTGGGATACAGCCAAGGCAGTCCTGCGAGGAAAGTATATAGCAATACAAGCCTTTCTCAAGAAACAAGAAAGGTCTCAAATACACACCCAACCCTACACCTAAAGGAGCTGGAGAAAGAACGGCAAATAAAGCCTAAACCCAGCAGGAGAAGAGAAATCATGCAGTTCAGAGCAGAAATCAATGAAATAGAACCCAGAAGAACAGTAGAAGTGATCAACGGAACTAGGAGCTGGTACTTTGAAAGAATTCACAAGATTGATACACCCCTGTCCAGGCTGATCAAAAAGAAAAGAGAAATGACCCAAATCAACAAAATCATGAATGAAAGAAGAGAGATCACAAACAACACCAAAGAAATACAAACAATTATAAGAACGTAATCTGAGCAACCCTAGGGCAGCAAATTCCATAACCTGGAAGAAATGGGTGCATTCCTAGAGATGTGTCAACTAACAAAACTGACCCAGGAAGAAATAGAAAACATGAACAGTCCTATAACCACGAAGGCAATTGAAGTAGTCATCAAAAACCTCCCAAGAAACCAAAGCCCAGGGCCAGATGGTTTCCCAGGGGAATTCTATCAGACATTTAAAGAAGAATTAATACCTATTCTCCTGAAACTGTTCCAAACAATAGAAATGGAAGGAAAACTTCCAAACTCATTTATGAGGCCACCATTACCTTGATTCCAAAACCAGACAAAGATCCCATCAAAAAGGAGAATTAGAGACCAATATCCTTGATGAACATCGATGCAAAAATTCTCACCAAAATACTAGCCAAGAGGACCCAACAGTACATGAAAAGGAGTATTCACCATGACCAAGTGGGATTTATCCCTGGGCTGCAAGGCTGGTTCAACATCCGCAAATCAGTCAACGTGATCAAATACATTAACAAAAGAAAGAACGAGAATCATATGATCCTCTCAATAGATGCAGAAAAAGCATTGGACAAAGTACAGCACCCTTTCTGGATCAAAACTCTTCACAGTATAGGGACAGCGGGTACATACCTCAATATCATAAAAGCCATCTACGAAAACGCTACAGCGAATATCATTCTCAATGGGGAAAAGCTGAGATCTTTTCCCCTAAAGTCAGCAACGCGGCAGGGATAGCCACTCTCACCACTGCTATTCAACATAGTATTAGAAGTCCTAGCCACAGCAATCAGACAACAAAAGTAATCCAAGGCATCCAAATCGGCAGAGAGGAAGTCAAACTCTCACTCTTGGCAGATGATATGATACTTTATGTGGAAAACCCAAAAGACTCCACCCCAAAACTGCTAGAACTCACACAGCAATTCCGTCATGTAGCAGGCTATAAAATCAATGCACAGGAATCAGTGGCATTCCTATACAACAACAACAAGACAGAAGAGAGACAAATCAAGGAGTCGATCCCATTCACAACTGCACCCAAAACCAGAAGAGACCTAGGAATATATTGAACCCAAGAGGCAAGGGATCTGTACTCAGAAAACTACAAAATACGCAGGAAAGAAATTGAAGAAGACACAAAGAAACGGAAAAACGTTCCATGCTCATGGATTGGGAGAACCAACATTGTGAAGAGGTCAATGCTACCTAGAGCAATCTACACATGCAATGCAATCCCCATCAAAATAGCATCCACTTTTTTCCACGAAATGGAACAAATAATCCTAAAATTTGAATGGAACCTGAAGAGACCCCGAGTAGCCAGAGGAATATTGAGAAAGAAAAGCAAAGCTGGCGGCATCACAATTCTGGACTTCCAGCTCTATGACAAAGCTGTCATCATCAAGACAGTATGGTACTGGCACAAAAACAGACACATGGATCCATGGAACAGAATCGAGAGCCCAGAAATGGACCCTCAACTCTATGGTCAACTTATCTTTGACAGAGCAGGAAGGAATGTCCAATGGCAAAAAGAGAGTCTCTTCAACAACTGGTGTTGGGAGAATTGGACAGCCCCATGCAGAAGAATGACACTGGACCATTTCCTGACACCACACACAGAAGTAGACGCCAAATGGTTGAAAGACCTCAATGTGAGACAGGAGTCCATCAAAATCCTAAAGGAGAACACAGGTAGCAAGCTCTTCGACCTCAGCCGCAGCAACTTCTTCCTAGAAACATCACCAAAGGCACGGGAAGCCAGGGCAAAAATGAACTATTGGGATTTCATCAAGATAAAAAGCTTTGGCACAGCAAAAGAAACAGTCCACAAAACCAAAAGACAACCGACAGAATGGGAGAAATTATTTGCAAATGACCTATCAGATAAAGGGCTACTATCCAATATGTATAAAAACTTATCAAACTCAACACCCAAAGAACAAATAATCCAATCAAGAAATAGGCAGAAGACATGAACAGACATTTTTCCAAAGAAGACATCCAAATGGCCCACAGGCACATGAAAAAGTGCTCAACACGGCTCGGCATCAGGGAAATCCAAATCAAAACCTCAATGAGATACCACCTCACACCCGTCAGAATGGCTCAAATGAACAAGTCAGGGAACGACAGAGGTTGGCGGGGATGTGGAGAAAGGGGAACCCTCCTACACTGGTGGTGGGAATGCAAGCTGGTGCAACCCCTCTGGAAAAGTGTATGGAGGTTCCTCAAACAGTTATAATTAGAGCTACCATTCGATCCAGCAATTGCACTCCTGGGTATTTACCCCAAAGATACAAATGTAGGGACCCGAAGGGGTACGTGCACCCCATTGTTTATAGCAGCAATATCCACAATAGCCAAACGGTGGAAAGAGCCAAGATGTCCATCGACAGATGAATGGATAAAGAAGAGGTGGTATATATATACACAATGGACTATTACGCAGCCATCAAAAGGAATGAGGTGTTGCCATGGACAACGACGTGGATGGAACTGGATGGTCCGACGATTAGTGAAATAAGTCAATCAGAGAAAGACATGTATCATATGACCTCACTGATATGAGGGATTCTTAATCTCAGGAACAGAGTGAGGCTTGCTGGAGTGGTCGGGGGGGGGATGGGGTGGCTGGGTGATAGACTTTGGGGAGGGTATGAGCTACGGTGAGCGCTGTGAATTGTGTAAGACTGTTGAATCACAGATCTGTACTTCTGAAACAAATAACGCAACATATTTTAAGAATAAAGGAAAACAAGGAGACAGCAGGAGAGGAAGAATGAAGGGGAGTTAGTGAGAGGGGGAGACGGACCAGGAGAGATGATGGATTCTGAAAAATAATCCGAGGTTTCTAGAGGGGAGGTGGGTCGGTGGATTGGTTTGACTGGTGATGGTTATTAAAGAGGGCACATTCTGCATGGAGCACTGTGTGTTAGGAACAAACAATGAATCATGGGACAGTACACCAAAACAAATGATGTAGTACATGGTGATTAACAAAGCAATAAAAAACAAAGACTGTAATAAGAGATGAAGAAGGACACTATATCCTACTTAAAGGGTCTATCCAACAAGAAGATCTCACAATTGTAAATATCTATGCCCCGAACATGGGAGCATCCAATTATATAAGGCAATTAAGAAGAAAAGCAAAGAAACACATTGACCACCATACAATCATAGTGGGGGACTTTAACACCCCCCTGACTGAAATGGCCAGATCATCTAAGCAAAAGATCAACAAGGAAATAAAGACTTTAAATGACACACTGGACCAAATGGACTTCACAGACATATTCAGAACGTTCCATCCCAATGCAACGGAATACACATTCTTCTCTAGTGCCCATGGAACATTCTCCAGAATGGATCACATCCTAGGTCACAAATCAGGTCTCAACCGGTACCCAAAGATTGGGATCATTCCCTGCACATTTTCAGACCACAATGCTTTGAAACTAGAACTCAATCACAAGAGGAAAGTGGGAAAGAACTCAAATACATGGAGGCTAAAGAGCATCCTACGAAAGAATGAATGGGTCAACCAGGAAATTAAAGAAGAATTTAAAAAGTTCATGGAAACCAATGAAAATGAAAACTCAACTGTCCAAAATCTTTGGGATACAGCCAAGGCAGTCCTGCGAGGAAAGTATATAGCAATACAAGCCTTTCTCAAGAAACAAGAAAGGTCTCAAATACACACCCAACCCTACACCTAAAGGAGCTGGAGAAAGAACGGCAAATAAAGCCTAAACCCAGCAGGAGAAGAGAAATCATGCAGTTCAGAGTAGAAATCATTGAAATAGAACCCAGAAGAACAGTAGAAGTGATCAACGGAACTAGGAGCTGGTACTTTGAAAGAATTCACAAGATTGATACACCCCTGTCCAGGCTGATCAAAAAGAAAAGAGAAATGACCCAAATCAACAAAATCATGAATGAAAGAGGAGAGATCACAAACAACACCAAAGAAATACAAACAATTATAAGAACGTAATCTGAGCAACCCTAGGGCAGCAAATTCCATAACCTGGAAGAAATGGGTGCATTCCTAGAGATGTGTCAACTAACAAAACTGACCCAGGAAGAAATAGAAAACATGAACAGTCCTATAACCACGAAGGCAATTGAAGTAGTCATCAAAAACCTCCCAAGAAACCAAAGCCCAGGGCCAGATGGTTTCCCAGGGGAATTCTATCAGACATTTAAAGAAGAATTAATACCTATTCTCCTGAAACTGTTCCAAACAATAGAAATGGAAGGAAAACTTCCAAACTCATTTATGAGGCCACCATTACCTTGATTCCAAAACCAGACAAAGATCCCATCAAAAAGGAGAATTAGAGACCAATATCCTTGATGAACATCGATGCAAAAATTCTCACCAAAATACTAGCCAAGAGGACCCAACAGTACATGAAAAGGAGTATTCACCATGACCAAGTGGGATTTATCCCTGGGCTGCAAGGCTGGTTCAACATCCGCAAATCAGTCAACGTGATCAAATACATTAACAAAAGAAAGAACGAGAATCATATGATCCTCTCAATAGATGCAGAAAAAGCATTGGACAAAGTACAGCACCCTTTCTGGATCAAAACTCTTCAGAGTATAGGGACAGCGGGTACATACCTCAATATCATAAAAGCCATCTACGAAAACCCTACAGCGAATATCATTCTCAATGGGGAAAAGCTGAGATCTTTTCCCCTAAGGTCAGGAACGCGGCAGGGATAGCCAATCTCACCACTGCTATTCAACATAGTATTAGAAGTCCTAGCCACAGCAATCAGACAACAAAAAGTAATCCAAGGCATCCAAATCGGCAGAGAGGAAGTCAAACTCTCACTCTTTGCAGATGATATGATACTTTATGTGGAAAACCCAAAAGACTCCACCCCAAAACTGCTAGAACTCACACAGCAATTCCGTCAAGTAGCAGGCTATAAAATCAATGCACAGGAATCAGTGGCATTCCTATACACCAACAACAAGACAGAAGAGAGACAAATCAAGGAGTCGATCCCATTCACAACTGCACCCAAAACCAGAAGAGACCTAGGAATATATTCATCCCAAGAGGCAAAGGATCTGTACCCAGAAAACTACAAAATACGCAGGAAAGTAATTGAAGAAGACACAAAGAAACGGAAAAACTTTCCATGCTCATGGATTGGGAGAACCAACATTGTGAAGAGGTCAATGCTACCTAGAGCAATCTACACATGCAATGCAATCCCCATCAAAATACCATCCACTTTTTTCCAGGAAATGGAACAAATACTCCTAAAATTTGAATGGAACCAGAAGAGACCCCGAATAGCCAGAGGAATATTGAGAAAGAAAAGCAAAGCTGGCGGCATCACAATTCTGGACTTCCAGCTCTATGACAAAGCTGTCATCATCAAGACAGTATGGTACTGGCACAAAAACAGACACATGGATCCATGGAACAGAATCGAGAGCCCAGAAATGGACCCTCAACTCTATGGTCAACTTATCTTTGACAGAGCAGGAAGGAATGTCCAATGGCAAAAAGAGAGTCTCTTCAACAACTGGTGTTGGGAGAATTGGACAGCCCCATGCAGAAGAATGACACTGGACCATTTCCTGACACCACACACAGAAGTAGACGCCAAATGGTTGAAAGACCTCAATGTGAGACAGGAGTCCATCAAAATCCTAAAGGAGAACACAGGTAGCAAGCTCTTCGACCTCAGCCGCAGAAACTTCTTCCTAGAAACATCACCAAAGGCACGGGAAGCCAGGGCAAAAATGAACTATTGGGATTTCATCAAGATAAAAAGCTTTGGCACAGCAAAAGAAACAGTCCACAAAACCAAAAGACAACCGACAGAATGGGAGAAATTATTTGCAAATGACCTATCAGATAAAGGGCTACTATCCAATATGTATAAAAACTTATCAAACTCAACACCCAAAGAACAAATAATCCAATCAAGAAATAGGCAGAAGACATGAACAGACATTTTTCCAAAGAAGACATCCAAATGGCCCACAGGCACATGAAAAAGTGCTCAACACGGCTCGGCATCAGGGAAATCCAAATCAAAACCTCAATGAGATACCACCTCACACCCGTCAGAATGGCTCAAATGAACAAGTCAGGGAACGACAGAGGTTGGCGGGGATGTGGAGAAAGGGGAACCCTCCTACACTGGTGGTGGGAATGCAAGCTGGTGCAACCCCTCTGGAAAAGTGTATGGAGGTTCCTCAAACAGTTATAATTAGAGCTACCATTCGATCCAGCAATTGCACTCCTGGGTATTTACCCCAAAGATACAAATGTAGGGACCCGAAGCGGTACGTGCACCCCATTGTTTATAGCAGCAATATCCATAATAGCCAAACGGTGGAAAGAGCCAAGATGTCCATCGAGAGATGAATGGATAAAGAAGAGGTGGTATATATATACACAATGGACTATTACGCAGCCATCAAAAGGAATGAGGTGTTGCCATGGACAACGACGTGGATGGAACTGGAGGGTCCGACGATTAGTGAAATAAGTCAATCAGAGAAAGACATGTATCATATGACCTCACTGATATGAGGGATTCTTAATCTCAGGAACAGAGTGAGGCTTGCTGGAGTGGTCGGGGGGGGGATGGGGTGGCTGGGTGATAGACTTTGGGGAGGGTATGAGCTACGGTGAGCGCTGTGAATTGTGTAAGACTGTTGAATCACAGATCTGTACTTCTGAAACAAATAACGCAACATATTTTAAGAATAAAGGAAAAGAAGGAGACAGCAGGAGTGGAAGAATGAAGGGGAGTTAGTGAGAGGATGAGACGGACCAGGAGAGATGATGGATTCTGAAAAATAATCCGAGGTTTCTAGAGGGGAGGTGGGTCGGGGGATTGGTTAGCCTGGTGGTGGGTATTAAAGAGGGCACATTCTCCATGGAGCACTGTGTGTTAGGAACAAACAATGAATCATGTGACACTACACCAAAACAAATGATGTACTCCATGGTGATTAACAAAGCAATAAAAAACAAAGACTGTAATAAGAGATGAAGAAGGACACTATATCCTACTTAAAGGGTCTATCCAACAAGAAGATCTCACAATTGTAAATATCTATGCCCCGAACATGGGAGCATCCAATTATATAAGGCAATTAAGAAGAAAAGCAAAAAACACATTGACCACCATACAATCATAGTGGGGGACTTTAACACCCCCCCTGACTGAAATGGCCAGATCATCTAAGCAAAAGATCAACAAGGAAATAAAGACTTTAAATGACACACTGGACAAAATGGACTTCACAGACATATTCAGAACGTTCCATCCCAATGCAACGGAATACACATTCTTCTCTAGTGCCCATGGAACATTCTCCAGAATGGATCACATCCTAGGTCACAAATCAGGTCTCAACCGGTACCCAAAGATTGGGATCATTCCCTGCACATTTTCAGACCACAATGCTTTGAAACTAGAACTCAATCACAAGAGGAGAGTCGGAAAGAACTCAAATACATGGAGGCTAAAGAGCATCCTACGAAAGAATGAATGGGTCAACCAGGAAATTAAAGAAGAATTTAAAAAGTTCATGGAAACCAATGAAAATGAAAACTCAACTGTCCAAAATCTTTGGGATACAGCCAAGGCAGTCCTGCGAGGAAAGTATATAGCAATACAAGCCTTTCTCAAGAAACAAGAAAGTTCTCAAATACACACCCAACCCTACACCTAAAGGAGCTGGAGAAAGAACGGCAAATAAAGCCTAAACCCAGCAGGAGAAGAGAAATCATGCAGTTCAGAGCAGAAATCAATGAAATAGAACCCAGAAGAACAGTAGAAGTGATCAACGGAACTAGGAGCTGATACTTTGAAAGAATTCACAAGATTGATACACCCCTGTCCAGGCTGATCAAAAAGAAAAGAGAAATGACCCAAATCAACAAAATCACGAATGAAAGAGGAGAGATCACAAACAACACCAAAGAAATACAAACAATTATAAGAACGTAATCTGAGCAACCCTAGGGCAGCAAATTCCATAACCTGGAAGAAATGGGTGCATTCCTAGAGATGTGTCAACTAACAAAACTGACCCAGGAAGAAATAGAAAACATGAACAGTCCTATAACCACAAAGGCAATTGAAGTAGTCATCAAAAACCTCCCAAGAAACCAAAGCCCAGGGCCAGATGGTTTCCCAGGGAATTCTATCAGACATTTAAAGAAGAATTAATACCTATTCTCCTGAAACTGTTCCAAACAATAGAAATGGAAGGAAAACTTCCAAACTCATTTATGAGGCCACCATTACCTTGATTCCAAAACCAGACAAAGATCCCATCAAAAAGGAGAATTAGAGACCAATATCCTTGATGAACATCGATGCAAAAATTCTCACCAAAATACTAGCCAAGAGGACCCAACAGTACATGAAAAGGAGTATTCACCATGACCAAGTGGGATTTATCCCTGGGCTGCAAGGCTGGTTCAACATCCGCAAATCAGTCAACGTGATCAAATACATTAACAAAAGAAAGAACGAGAATCATATGATCCTCCCAAGAGATGCAGAAAAAGCATTGGACAAAGTACAGCACTCTTTCTGGATCAAAACTCTTCAGAGTATAGGGACAGCGGGTACATACCTCAATATCATAAAAGCCATCTACGAAATCCCTACAGCGAATATCATTCTCAATGGGGAAAAGCTGAGATCTTTTCCCCTAAGGTCAGCAACGCGGCAGGGATAGCCACTCTCACCACTGCTATTCAACATAGTATTAGAAGTCCTAGCCACAGCAATCAGACAGCAAAAAGTAATCCAAGGCATCCAAATCGGCCGAGAGGAAGTCAAACTCTCACTCTTTGCAGATGATATGATACTTTATGTGGAAAACCCAAAAGACTCCACCCCAAAACTGCTAGAACTCACACAGCAATTCCGTCAAGTAGCAGGCTATAAAATCAATGCCCAGGAATCAGTGGCATTCCTATACACCAACAACAAGACAGAAGAGAGACAAATCAAGGAGTCGATCCCATTCACAACTGCACCCAAAACCAGAAGAGACCTACGAATATATTGAACCCAAGAGGCAAAGGATCTGTACTCAGAAAACTGCAAAATACGCAGGAAAGAAATTGAAGAAGACACAAAGAAACGGAAAAACGTTCCATGCTCATGGTTTGGGAGAACCAACATTGTGAAGAGGTCAATGCTACCTAGAGCAATCTACACATGCAATGCAATCCCCATCAAAATAGCATCCACTTTTTTCCACGAAATGGAACAAATAATCCTAAAATTTGAATGGAACGTGAAGAGACCCCGAGTAGCCAGAGGAATATTGAGAAAGAAAAGCAAAGCTGGCGGCATCACAATTCTGGACTTCCAGCTCTATGACAAAGCTGTCATCATCAAGACAGTATGGTACTGGCACAAAAACAGACACATGGATCCATGGAACAGAATCGAGAGCCCAGAAATGGACCCTCAACTCTATGGTCAACTTATCTTTGACAGAGCAGGAAGGAATGTCCAATGGCAAAAAGAGAGTCTCTTCAACAACTGGTGTTGGGAGAATTGGACAGCCCCATGCAGAAGAATGACACTGGACCATTTCCTGACACCACACACAGAAGTAGACGCCAAATGGTTGAAAGACCTCAATGTGAGACAGGAGTCCATCAAAATCCTAAAGGAGAACACAGGTAGCAAGCTCTTCGACCTCAGCCGCAGCAACTTCTTCCTAGAAACATCACCAAAGGCACGGGAAGCCAGGGCAAAAATGAACTATTGGGATTTCATCAAGATAAAAAGCTTTGGCACAGCAAAAGAAACAGTCCACAAAACCAAAAGACAACCGACAGAATGGGAGAAATTATTTGCAAATGACATATCAGATAAAGGGCTACTATCCAATATGTATAAAAACTTATCAAACTCAACACCCAAAGAACAAATAATCCAATCAAGAAATAGGCAGAAGACATGAACAGACATTTTTCCAAAGAAGACATCCAAATGGCCCACAGGCACATGAAAAAGTGCTCAACACGGCTCGGCATCAGGGAAATCCAAATCAAAACCTCAATGAGATACCACCTCACACCCGTCAGAATGGCTCAAATGAACAAGTCAGGGAACGACAGAGGTTGGCGGGGATGTGGAGAAAGGGGAACCCTCCTACACTGGTGGTGGGAATGCAAGCTGGTGCAACCCCTCTGGAAAAGTGTATGGAGGTTCCTCAAACAGTTATAATTAGAGCTACCATTCGATCCAGCAATTGCACTCCTGGGTATTTACCCCAAAGATACAAATGTAGGGACCCGAAGCGGTACGTGCACCCCATTGTTTATAGCAGCAATATCCACAATAGCCAAACGGTGGAAAGAGCCAAGATGTCCATCGACAGATGAATGGATAAAGAAGAGGTGGTATATATATACACAATGGACTATTACGCAGCCATCAAAAGGAATGAGGTGTTGCCATGGACAACGACGTGGATGGAACTGGAGGGTCCGACGATTAGTGAAATGAGTCAATCAGAGAAAGACATGTATCATATGACCTCACTGATATGAGGGATTCTTAATCTCAGGAACAGAGTGAGGCTTGCTGGAGTGGTCGGGGGGTGGGGGATGGGGTGGCTGGGTGATAGACTTTGGGGAGGGTATGAGCTACGGTGAGCGCTGTGAATTGTGTAAGACTGTTGAATCACAGATCTGTACTTCTGAAACAAATAACGCAACATATTTTAAGAATAAAGGAAAACAAGGAGACAGCAGGAGTGGAAGAATGAAGGGGAGTTAGTGAGAGGGGGAGACGGACCAGGAGAGATGATGGATTCTGAAAAAAAATCCGAGGTTTCTAGAGGGGAGGTGGGTCGGTGGATTCGTTTGACTGGTGATGGTTATTAAACAGGGCACATTCTGCATGGAGCACTGTGTGTTAGGAACAAACAATGAATCATGGGACAGTACACCAAAACAAATGATGTAGTACATGGTGATTAACAAAGCAATAAAAAACAAAGACTGTAATAAGAGATGAAGAAGGACACTATATCCTACTTAAAGGGTCTATCCAACAAGAAGATCTCACAATTGTAAATATCTATGCCCCGAACATGGGAGCATCCAATTATATAAGGCAATTAAGAAGAAAAGCAAAGAAACACATTGACCACCATACAATCATAGTGGGGGACTTTAACACCCCCCTGACTGAAATGGCCAGATCATCTAAGCAAAAGATCAACAAGGAAAGAAAGACTTTAAATGACACACTGGAACAAATGGACTTCACAGACATATTCAGAACGTTCCATCCCAATGCAACGGAATACACATTCTTCTCTAGTGCCCATGGAACATTCTCCAGAATGGATCACATCCTAGGTCACAAATCAGGTCTCAACCGGTACCCAAAGATTGGGATCATTCCCTGCACATTTTCAGACCACAATGCTTTGAAACTAGAACTCAATCACAAGAGGAAAGTGGGAAAGAACTCAAATACATGGAGGCTAAAGAGCATCCTACGAAAGAATGAATGGGTCAACCAGGAAATTAAAGAAGAATTTAAAAAGTTCATAGAAACCAATGAAAATGAAAACTCAACTGCCCAAAATCTTTGGGATACAGCCAAGGCAGTCCTGCGAGGAAAGTATATAGCAATACAAGCCTTTCTCAAGAAACAAGAAAGGTCTCAAATACACACCCAACCCTACACCTAAAGGAGCTGGAGAAAGAACGGCAAATAAAGCCTAAACCCAGCAGGAGAAGAGAAATCATGCAGTTCAGAGCAGAAATCAATGAAATAGAACCCAGAAGAACAGTAGAAGTGATCAACGGAACTAGGAGCTGGTACTTTGAAAGAATTCACAAGATTGATACACCCCTGTCCAGGCTGATCAAAAAGAAAAGAGAAATGACCCAAATCAACAAAATCATGAATGAAAGAGGAGAGATCACAAACAACACCAAAGAAATACAAACAATTATAAGAACGTAATCTGAGCAACCCTAGGGCAGCAAATTCCATAACCTGGAAGAAATGGGTGCATTCCTAGAGATGTGTCAACTAACAAAACTGACCCAGGAAGAAATAGAAAACATGAACAGTCCTATAACCACGAAGGCAATTGAAGTAGTCATCAAAAACCTCCCAAGAAACCAAAGCCCAGGGCCAGATGGTTTCCCAGGGGATTTCTATCAGACATTTAAAGAAGAATTAATACCTATTCTCCTGAAACTGTTCCAAACAATAGAAATGGAAGGAAAACTTCCAAACTCATTTATGAGGCCACCATTACCTTGATTCCAAAACCAGACAAAGATCCCATCAAAAAGGAGAATTAGAGACCAATATCCTTGATGAACATCGATGCAAAAATTCTCACCAAAATACTAGCCAAGAGGACCCAACAGTACATGAAAAGGAGTATTCACCATGACCAAGTGGGATTTATCCCTGGGCTGCAAGGCTGGTTCAACATCCGCAAATCAGTCAACGTGATCAAATACATTAACAAAAGAAAGAACGAGAATCATATGATCCTCTCAATAGATGCAGAAAAAGCATTGGACAAACTACAGCACCCTTTCTGGATCAAACCTCTTCAGAGTATAGGGACAGCGGGTACATACCTCAATATCATAAAAGCCATCTACGAAAACCGTACAGCGAATATCATTCTCAATAGTGAAAAGCTGAGATCTTTTCCCCTAAGGTCAGGAACGCGGCAGGGATAGCCACTCTCACCACTGCTATTCAACATAGTATTAGAAGTCCTAGCCACAGCAATCAGACAACAAAAAGTAATCCAAGGCATCCAAATCGGCCGAGAGGAAGTCAAACTCTCACTCTTTGCAGATGATATGATACTTTATGTGGAAAACCCAAAAGACTCCACCCCAAAACTGCTAGAACTCACACAGCATTTCCGTCAAGTAGCAGGCTATAAAATCAATGCACAGGAATCAGTGGCATTCCTATACACCAACAACAAGACAGAAGAGAGACAAATCAAGGAGTCGATCCCATTCACAACTGCACCCAAAACCAGAAGAGACCTAGGAATATATTGAACCCAAGAGGCAAAGGATCTGTACTCAGAAAACTGCAAAATACGCAGGAAAGAAATTGAAGAAGACACAAAGAAACGGAAAAACTTTCCATGCTCATGGTTTGGGAGAACCAACATTGTGAAGAGGTCAATGCTACCTAGAGCAATCTACACATGCAATGCAATCCCCATCAAAATAGCATCCACTTTTTTCCACGAAATGGAACAAATAATCCTAAAATTTGAATGGAACGTGAAGAGACCCCGAGTAGCCAGAGGAATATTGAGAAAGAAAAGCAAAGCTGGCGGCATCACAATTCTGGACTTCCAGCTCTATGACAAAGCTGTCATCATCAAGACAGTATGGTACTGGCACAAAAACAGACACATGGATCCATGGAACAGAATCGAGAGCTCAGAAATGGACCCTCAACTCTATGGTCAACTTATCTTTGACAGAGCAGGAAGGAATGTCCAATGGCAAAAAGAGAGTCTCTTCAACAACTGGTGTTGGGAGAATTAGACAGCCCCATGCAGAAAAATGACACTGGACCATTTCCTGACACCACACACCGAAGTAGATTCCAAATGGTTGAAAGACCTCAATGTGAGACAGGAGTCCATCAAAATCCTAAAGGAGAACACAGGTAGCAAGCTCTTCGACCACAGCCGCAGCAACTTCTTCCTAGAAACATCACCAAAGGCACGGGAAGCCAGGGCAAAAATGAACTATTTGGATTTCATTAAGATAAAAAGCTTTGGCACAGCATAAGAAACAGTCCACAAAACCAAAAGACAACCGACAGAATGGGAGAAATTATTTGCAAATGACATATCAGATAAAGGACTACTATCCAATATGTATAAAAACTTATCAAACTCAACACCCAAAGAACAAATAATCCAATCAAGAAATAGGCAGAAGACATGAACAGACATTTTTCCAAAGAAGACATCCAAATGGCCCACAGGCACATGAAAAAGTGCTCAACACGGCTCGGCATCAGGGAAATCCAAATCAAAACCTCAATGAGATACCCCCTCACACCCGTCAGAATGGCTGAAATGAACAAGTCAGGGAACGACAGAGGTTGGCGGGGAAGTGGAGAAAGGGGAACCCTCCTACACTGGTGGTGGGAATGCAACTGGTGCAACCCCTCTGAAAAGTGTATGGAGGTTCCTCAAACAGTTGAAATTAGAGCTACCATTCGATCCAGCAATTGCACTCCTGGGTATTTACCCCAAAGATACAAATGTAGGGACCCGAAGCGGTACGTGCACCCCATTGTTTATAGCAGCAATATCCACAATAGCCAAACGGTGGAAAGAGCCAAGATGTCCATCGACAGATGAATGGATAAAGAAGAGGTGGTATGTATATACACAATGGACTATTACGCAGCCATCAAAAGGAATGAGGTGTTGCCATGGACAACGACGTGGATGGAACTGGAGGGTCCGACGATTAGTGAAATAAGTCAATCAGAGAAAGACATGTATCATATGAACTCACTGATATGAGGGATTCTTAATCTCAGGAACAGGGTGAGGCTTGCTGGAGTGGTCGGGGGTGGGAGGGATGGGGTGGCTGGGTGATAGACATTGGGGAGGGTATGAGCTACGGTGAGCGCTGTGAATTGTGTAAGACTGTTGAATCACAGATCTGTACTTCTGAAACAAATAACGCAACATATTTTAAGAATAAAGGAAAACAAGGAGACAGCAGGAGAGGAAGAATGAAGGGGAGTTAGTGAGAGGGGGAGACGGACCAGGAGAGATGATGGATTCTGAAAAAAAATCCGAGGTTTCTAGAGGGGATGTGGGTCAGTGGATTGGTTTGACTGGTGATGGTTATTAAAGAGGGCACATTCTGCATGGAGCACTGTGTGATAGGAACAAACAATGAATCATGGGACAGTACACCAAAACAAATGATGTAGTACATGGTGATTAACAAAGCAATAAAAAACAAAGACTGTAATAAGAGATGAAGAAGGACACTATATCTTACTTAAAGGGTCTATCCAACAAGAAGATCTCACAATTGTAAATGTCTATGCCCCGAACATGGGAGCATCCAATTATATAAGGCAATTAAGAAGAAAAGCAAAGAAACACATTGACCACCATACAATCATAGTGGGGGACTTTAACACCCCCCTGACTGAAATGGCCAGATCATCTAAGCAAAAGATCAACAAGGAAATAAAGACTTTAAATGACACACTGGACCAAATGGACTTCACAGACATATTCAGAACGTTCCATCCCAATGCAACGGAATACACATTCTTCTCTAGTGCCCATGGAACATTCTCCAGAATGGATCACATCCTAGGTCACAAATCAGGTCTCAACCGGTACCCAAAGATTGGGATCATTCCCTGCACATTTTCAGACCACAATGCTTTGAAACTAGAACTCAATCACAAGAGGAGAGTCGGAAAGAACTCAAATACATGGAGGCTAAAGAGCATCCTACGAAAGAATGAATGGGTCAACCAGGAAATTAAAGAAGAATTTAAAAAGTTCATGGAAACCAATGAAAATGAAAACTCAACTGTCCAAAATCTTTGGGATACAGCCAAGGCAGTCCTGCGAGGAAAGTATATAGCAATACAAGCCTTTCTCAAGAAACAAGAAAGGTCTCAAATACACACCCAACCCTACACCTAAAGGAGCTGGAGAAAGAACGGCAAATAAAGCCTAAACCCAGCAGGAGAAGAGAAATCATGCAGTTCAGAGCAGAAATCAATGAAATAGAACCCAGAAGAACAGTAGAAGTGATCAACGGAAGTAGGAGCTGGTACTTTGAAAGAATTCACAAGATTGATACACCCCTGTCCAGGCTGATCAAAAAGAAAAGAGAAATGACCCAAATCAACAAAATCATGAATGAAAGAGGAGAGATCACAAACAACACCAAAGAAATACAAACAATTATAAGAACGTAATCTGAGCAACCCTAGGGCAGCAAATTCCATAACCTGGAAGAAATGGGTGCATTCCTAGAGATGTGTCAACTAACAAAACTGACCCAGGAAGAAATAGAAAACATGAACAGTCCTATAACCACGAAGGCAATTGAAGTAGTCATCAAAAACCTCCCAAGAAACCAAAGCCCAGGGCCAGATGGTTTCCCAGGGGAATTCTATCAGACATTTAAAGAAGAATTAATACCTACTCTCCTGAAACGGTTCCAAACAATAGAAATGGAAGGAAAACTTCCAAACTCATTTATGAGGCCACCATTACCTTGATTCCAAAACCAGACAAAGATCCCATCAAAAAGGAGAATTAGAGACCAATATCCTTGATGAACATCGATGCAAAAATTCTCACCAAAATACTAGCCAAGAGGACCCAACAGTACATGAAAAGGAGTATTCACCATGACCAAGTGGGATTTATCCCTGGGCTGCAAGGCTGGTTCAACATCCGCAAATCAGTCAACGTGATCAAATACATTAACAAAAGAAAGAACGAGAATCATATGATCCTCCCAAGAGATGCAGAAAAAGCATTGGACAAAGTACAGCACCCTTTCTGGATCAAAACTCTTCAGAGTATAGGGACAGCGGGTACATACCTCAATATCATAAAAGCCATCTACGAAAACCCTACAGCGAATATCATTCTCAATGGGGAAAAGTTGAGATCTTTTCCCCTAAGGTCAGCAACGCGGCAGGGATAGCCACTCTCACCACTGCTATTCAACATAGTATTAGAAGTCCTAGCCACAGCAATCAGACAACAAAAAGTAATCCAAGGCATCCAAATCGGCAGAGAGGAAGTCAAACTCTCACTCTTTGCAGATGATATGATACTTTATGTGGAAAACCCAAAAGACTCCACCCCAAAACTGCTAGAACTCACACAGCAATTCCGTCAAGTAGTAGGCTATAAAATCAATGCACAGGAATCAGTGGCATTCCTATACACCAACAACAAGACAGAAGAGAGACAAATCAAGGAGTCGATCCCATTCACAACTGCACCCAAAACCAGAAGAGACCTAGGAATATATTCATCCCAAGAGGCAAAGGATCTGTACTCAGAAAAGTACAAAATACGCAGGAAAGAAATTGAAGAAGACACAAAGAAACGGAAAAACGTTCCATGCTCATGGATTGGGAGAACCAACATTGTGAAGAGGTCAATGCTACCTAGAGCAATCTACACATGCAATGCAATCCCCATCAAAATACCATCCACTTTTTTCCAGGAAATGGAACAAATACTCCTAAAATTTGAATGGAACCAGAAGAGACCCCGAATAGCCAGAGGAATATTGAGAAAGAAAAGCAAAGCTGGCGGCATCACAATTCTGGACTTCCAGCTCTATGACAAAGCTGTCATCATCAAGACAGTATGGTCCTGGCACAAAAACAGACACATGGATCCATGGAACAGAATCGAGAGCCCAGAAATGGACCCTCAACTCTATGGTCAACTTATCTTTGACAGAGCAGGAAGGAATGTCCAGTGGCAAAAAGAGAGTCTCTTCAACAACTGGTGTTGGGAGAATTGGACAGCCCCATGCAGAAGAATGACAGTGGACCATTTCCTGACACCACACACAAAAGTAGACTCCAAATGGTTGAAAGACCTCAATGTGAGACAGGAGTCCATCAAAATCCTAAAGGAGAACACAGGTAGCAAGCACTTCGACCTCAGCCGCAGCAACTTCTTCCTAGAAACATCACCAAAGGAACGGGAAGCCAGGGCAAAAATGAACTATTGGGATTTCATCAAGATAAAAAGCTTTGGCACAGCAAAAGAAACAGTCCACAAAACCAAAAGACAACCGACAGAATGGGAGAAATTATTTGCAAATGACCTATCAGATAAAGGGCTACTACCCAATATGTATAAAAACTTATCAAACTCAACACCCAAAGAACAAATAATCCAATCAAGAAATAGGCAGAAGACATGAACAGACATTTTTCCAAAGAAGACATCCAAATGGCCCACAGGCACATGAAAAAGTGCTCAACACGGCTTGGCATCAGAGAAATCCAAATGAAAACCTCAATGAGATACCACCTCACACCCGTCAGAATGGCTCAAATGAACAAGTCAGGGAACGACAGAGTTTGGCGGGGATGTGGAGATAGGGGAACCCGCCGACACTGGTGGTGGGAATGCAAGCTGCTGCAACCCCTCTGGAAAACAGTATGGAGGTTCCTCACACAGTTGAAATTAGAGCTACCATTCGATCCAACATTTGCACTCCTGGGTATTTACCCCAAAGATACAAATGTAGGGACCTGAAGCGGTACGTGCACCTCATTGTTTATAGCAGCAATGTCCACAATAGCCAAACTGTGGAAACAGCCAAGATGTCCATCGACAGATGAATGGATAAAGAAGAGGTGGTATATATATACACAATGGACTATTACTCAGCCATCAAAAGGAATGAGATGCTGCCATGGACAACGACGTGGATGGAACTGGAGGGTCCGACGATTAGTGAAATAAGTCAATCAGAGAAAGACATGTATCATATGACCCCACTGATATGAGGGATTCTTAATCTCAGGAACAGAGTGAGGCTTGCTGGAGTGGTCGGGGGTGGGAGGGATGGGGTGGCTGGGTGATAGACATTGGGGAGGGTATGAGCTACGGTGAGCGCTGTGAATTGTGTAAGACTGTTGAATCACAGATCTGTACTTCTGAAACAACGCAACATATTTTAAGAATAAAGGAAAAGAAGGAGACAGCAGGAGTGGAAGAATGAAGGGGAGTTAGTGAGAGGATGAGACGGACCAGGAGAGATGATGGGTTCTGAAAAAAAATCTGAGGTTTCTAGAGGGGAGGTGGGTCGGGGGATTGGTTAGCGTGGTGGTGGGTATTAAAGAGGGCACATTCTCCATGGATCACTGTGTGTTAGGAACAAACAATGAATCATGGGACACTACACCAAAACAAATGATGTACTCCATGGTGATTAACAAAGCAATAAAAAACAAAGACTGTAATAAGAGATGAAGAAGGACACTATATCCTACTTAGTGGGTCTATCCAACAAGAAGATCTCACAATTGTAAATATCTATGCCCCGAACATGGGAGCATCCAATTATATAAGGCAATTAAGAAGAAAAGCAAAGAAACACATTGACCACCATACAATCATAGTGGGGGACTTTAACACCCCCCTGACTGAAATGGCCAGATCATCTAAGCAAAAGATCAACAAGGAAATAAAGACTTTAAATGACACACTGGACCAAATGGACTTCACAGACATATTCAGAACGTTCCATCCCAATGCAACGGAATACACATTCTTCTCTAGTGCCCATGGAACATTCTCCAGAATGGATCACATCCTAGGTCACAAATCAGGTCTCAACCGGTACCCAAAGATTGGGATCATTCCCTTCACATTTTCAGACCACAATGCTTTGAAACTAGAACTCAATCACAAGAGGAGAGTCGGAAAGAACTCAAATACATGGAGGCTAAAGAGCATCCTACGAAAGAATGAATGGGTCAACCAGGAAATTAAAGAAGAATTTAAAAAGTTCATGGAAACCAATGAAAATGAAAACTCAACTGTCCAAAATCTTTGGGATACAGCCAAGGCAGTCCTGCGAGGAAAGTATATAGCAATACAAGCCTTTCTCAAGAAACAAGAAAGGTCTCAAATACACACCCAACCCTACACCTAAAGGAGCTGGAGAAAGAACGGCAAATAAAGCCTAAACCCAGCAGGAGAAGAGAAATCATGCAGTTCAGAGCAGAAATCAATGAAATAGAACCCAGAAGAACAGTAGAAGTGATCAACGGAAGTAGGAGCTGGTACTTTGAAAGAATTCACAAGATTGATACACCCCTGTCCAGGCTGATCAAAAAGAAAAGAGAAATGACCCAAATCAACAAAATCATGAATGAAAGAGGAGAGATCACAAACAACACCAAAGAAATACAAACAATTATAAGAACGTAATCTGAGCAACCCTAGGGCAGCAAATTCCATAACCTGGAAGAAATGGGTGCATTCCTAGAGATGTGTCAACTAACAAAACTGACCCAGGAAGAAATAGAAAACATGAACAGTCCTATAACCACGAAGGCAATTGAAGTAGTCATCAAAAACCTCCCAAGAAACCAAAGCCCAGGGCCAGATGGTTTCCCAGGGGAATTCTATCAGACATTTAAAGAAGAATTAATACCTATTCTCCTGAAACTGTTCCAAACAATAGAAATGGAAGGAAAACTTCCAAACTCATTTATGAGGCCACCATTACCTTGATTCCAAAACCAGACAAAGATCCCATCAAAAAGGAGAATTAGAGACCAATATCCTTGATGAACATCGATGCAAAAATTCTCACCAAAATACTAGCCAAGAGGACCCAACAGTACATGAAAAGGAGTATTCACCATGACCAAGTGGGATTTATCCCTGGGCTGCAAGGCTGGTTCAACATCCGCAAATCAGTCAACGTGATCAAATACATTAACAAAAGAAAGAACGAGAATCATATGATCCTCCCAAGAGATGCAGAAAAAGCATTGGACAAAGTACAGCACCCTTTCTGGATCAAAACTCTTCAGAGTATAGGGACAGCGGGTACATACCTCAATATCATAAAAGCCATCTACGAAAACCCTACAGCGAATATCATTCTCAATGGGGAAAAGTTGAGATCTTTTCCCCTAAGGTCAGCAACGCGGCAGGGATAGCCACTCTCACCACTGCTATTCAACATAGTATTAGAAGTCCTAGCCACAGCAATCAGACAACAAAAAGTAATCCAAGGCATCCAAATCGGCAGAGAGGAAGTCAAACTCTCACTCTTTGCAGATGATATGATACTTTATGTGGAAAACCCAAAAGACTCCACCCCAAAACTGCTAGAACTCACACAGCAATTCCGTCAAGTAGTAGGCTATAAAATCAATGCACAGGAATCAGTGGCATTCCTATACACCAACAACAAGACAGAAGAGAGACAAATCAAGGAGTCGATCCCATTCACAACTGCACCCAAAACCAGAAGAGACCTAGGAATATATTCATCCCAAGAGGCAAAGGATCTGTACTCAGAAAACTACAAAATACGCAGGAAAGAAATTGAAGAAGACACAAAGAAACGGAAAAACGATCCATGCTCATGGATTGGGAGAACCAACATTGTGAAGAGGTCAATGCTACCTAGAGCAATCTACACATGCAATGCAATCCCCATCAAAATACCATCCACTTTTTTCCAGGAAATGGAACAAATACTCCTAAAATTTGAATGGAACCAGAAGAGACCCCGAACAGCCAGAGGAATATTGAGAAAGAAAAGCAAAGCTGGCGGCATCACAATTCTGGACTTCCAGCTCTATGACAAAGCTGTCATCATCAAGACAGTATGGTCCTGGCACAAAAACAGACACATGGATCCATGGAACAGAATCGAGAGCCCAGAAATGGACCCTCAACTCTATGGTCAACTTATCTTTGACAGAGCAGGAAGGAATGTCCAGTGGCAAAAAGAGAGTCTCTTCAACAACTGGTGTTGGGAGAATTGGACAGCCCCATGCAGAAGAATGACAGTGGACCATTTCCTGACACCACACACAAAAGTAGACTCCAAATGGTTGAAAGACCTCAATGTGAGACAGGAGTCCATCAAAATCCTAAAGGAGAACACAGGTAGCAAGCACTTCGACCTCAGCCGCAGCAACTTCTTCCTAGAAACATCACCAAAGGAACGGGAAGCCAGGGCAAAAATGAACTATTGGGATTTCATCAAGATAAAAAGCTTTGGCACAGCAAAAGAAACAGTCCACAAAACCAAAAGACAACCGACAGAATGGGAGAAATTATTTGCAAATGACCTATCAGATAAAGGGCTACTACCCAATATGTATAAAAACTTATCAAACTCAACACCCAAAGAACAAATAATCCAATCAAGAAATAGGCAGAAGACATGAACAGACATTTTTCCAAAGAAGACATCCAAATGGCCCACAGGCACATGAAAAAGTGCTCAACACGGCTTGGCATCAGAGAAATCCAAATGAAAACCTCAATGAGATACCACCTCACACCCGTCAGAATGGCTCAAATGAACAAGTCAGGGAACGACAGAGTTTGGCGGGGATGTGGAGATAGGGGAACCCGCCGACACTGGTGGTGGGAATGCAAGCTGCTGCAACCCCTCTGGAAAACAGTATGGTGGTTCCTCACACAGTTGAAATTAGAGCTACCATTCGATCCAACATTTGCACTCCTGGGTATTTACCCCAAAGATACAAATGTAGGGACCTGAAGCGGTACGTGCACCTCATTGTTTATAGCAGCAATGTCCACAATAGCCAAACTGTGGAAACAGCCAAGATGTCCATCGACAGATGAATGGATAAAGAAGAGGTGGTATATATATACACAATGGACTATTACGCAGCCATCAAAAGGAATGAGATGCTGCCATGGACAACGACGTGGATGGAACTGGAGGGTCCGACGATTAGTGAAATAAGTCAATCAGAGAAAGACATGTATCATATGACCCCACTGATATGAGGGATTCTTAATCTCAGGAACAGAGTGAGGCTTGCTGGAGTGGTCGGGGGTGGGAGGGATGGGGTGGCTGGGTGATAGACATTGGGGAGGGTATGAGCTACGGTGAGCGCTGTGAATTGTGTAAGACTGTTGAATCACAGATCTGTACTTCTGAAACAACGCAACATATTTTAAGAATAAAGGAAAAGAAGGAGACAGCAGGAGTGGAAGAATGAATGGGAGTTAGTGAGAGGATGAGACGGACCAGGAGAGATGATGGGTTCTGAAAAAAAATCTGAGGTTTCTAGAGGGGAGGTGGGTCGGGGGATTGGTTAGCGTGGTGGTGGGTATTAAAGAGGGCACATTCTCCATGGATCACTGTGTGTTAGGAACAAACAATGAATCATGGGACACTACACCAAAACAAATGATGTACTCCATGGTGATTAACAAAGCAATAAAAAACAAAGACTGTAATAAGAGATGAAGAAGGACACTATATCCTACTTAGTGGGTCTATCCAACAAGAAGATCTCACAATTGTAAATATCTATGCCCCGAACATGGGAGCATCCAATTATATAAGGCAATTAAGAAGAAAAGCAAAGAAACACATTGACCACCATACAATCATAGTGGGGGACTTTAACACCCCCCTGACTGAAATGGCCAGATCATCTAAGCAAAAGATCAACAAGGAAATAAAGACTTTAAATGACACACTGGACCAAATGGACTTCACAGACATATTCAGAACGTTCCATCCCAATGCAACGGAATACACATTCTTCTCTAGTGCCCATGGAACATTCTCCAGAATGGATCACATCCTAGGTCACAAATCAGGTCTCAACCGGTACCCAAAGATTGGGATCATTCCCTGCACATTTTCAGACCACAATGTTTTGAAACTAGAACTCAATCACAAGAGGAGAGTCGGAAAGAACTCAAATACATGGAGGCTAAAGAGCATCCTACGAAAGAATGAATGGGTCAACCAGGAAATTAAAGAAGAATTTAAAAAGTTCATGGAAACCAATGAAAATGAAAACTCAACTGTCCAAAATCTTTGGGATACAGCCAAGGCAGTCCTGTGAGGAAAGTATATAGCAATACAAGCCTTTCTCAAGAAACAAGAAAGGTCTCAAATACACACCCAACCCTACACCTAAAGGAGCTGGAGAAAGAACGGCAAATAAAGCCTAAACCCAGCAGGAGAAGAGAAATCATGCAGTTCAGAGCAGAAATCAATGAAATAGAACCCAGAAGAACAGTAGAAGTGATCAACGGAACTAGGAGCTGGTACTTTGAAAGAATTCACAAGATTGATACACCCCTGTCCAGGCTGATCAAAAAGAAAAGAGAAATGACCCAAATCAACAAAATCATGAATGAAAGAGGAGAGATCACAAACAACACCAAAGAAATACAAACAATTATAAGAACGTAATCTGAGCAACCCTAGGGCAGCAAATTCCATAACCTGGAAGAAATGGGTGCATTCCTAGAGATGTGTCAACTAACAAAACTGACCCAGGAAGAAATAGAAAACATGAACAGTCCTATAACCACGAAGGCAATTGAAGTAGTCATCAAAAACCTCCCAAGAAACCAAAGCCCAGGGCCAGATGGTTTCCCAGGGGAATTCTATCAGACATTTAAAGAAGAATTAATACCTATTCTCCTGAAACTGTTCCAAACCATAGAAATGGAAGGAAAACTTCCAAACTCATTTATGAGGCCACCATTACCTTGATTCCAAAACCAGACAAAGATCCCATCAAAAAGGAGAATTAGAGACCAATATCCTTGATGAACATCGATGCAAAAATTCTCACCAAAATACTAGCCAAGAGGACCCAACAGTACATGAAAAGGAGTATTCACCATGACCAAGTGGGATTTATCCCTGGGCTGCAAGGCTGGTTCAACATCCGCAAATCAGTCAATGTGATCAAATACATTAACAAAAGAAAGAACGAGAATCATAGGATCCTCTCAATAGATGCAGAAAAAGCATTGGACAAAGTACAGCACCCTTTCTGGATCAAAACTCTTCAGAGTATAGGGACAGCGGGTACATACCTCAATATCATAAAAGCCATCTACGAAAACCCTACAGCGAATATCATTCTCAATGGGGAAAAGCTGAGATCTTTTCCCCTAAGGTCAGGAACGCGGCAGGGATAGCCAATCTCACCACTGCTATTCAACATAGTATTAGAAGTCCTAGCCACAGCAATCAGACAACAAAAAGTAATCCAAGGCATCCAAATCGGCAGAGAGGAAGTCAAACTCTCACTCTTTGCAGATGATATGATACTTTATGTGGAAAACCCAAAAGACTCCACCCCAAAACTGCTAGAACTCACACAGCAATTCCGTCAAGTAGCAGGCTATAAAATCAATGCACAGGAATCAGTGGCATTCCTATACACCAACAACAAGACAGAAGAGAGACAAATCAAGGAGTCGATCCCATTCACAACTGCACCCAAAACCAGAAGAGACCTAGGAATATATTC